>NW_017731396.1:1183598-1198282 GCF_001890085.2 Hipposideros armiger
CGCTGTCTTAAATGCTTGATTCCTGTCCAGGGCTGAGGTCCTATAAGGGTCCAAATGACTCTTGAGATATAGCAAAAGACACCATAAGAGGGCCCTCATATGAAAAAGATATTCATATATGCTGGGAAAATACTATTCAAGGAAAACATAAACCATTAGAGACAATGTTTGCCATAGAATTAATGGTCCGAAAGCAAACAGGAATATGAGTTTTCTTTACATCTGTTCATCTTTGCATCCCCCCCACCAATATGACCAAATTTTTATATAAAATATGTTACATGGGCATAAAATATGTTATATATTCAGTCTGGGTTTTTTTTTTACTATTCAGAGAATAACACCTCAATAACACTTCTTTCCAAAAATGTTGTTATATTTCCAAGAAGCACTCAAAGGCTTTTATAAACATACTTTTATAAAACAGATATTCAATGTTAAAGCAGGATATGTTATGTGCCAAAAAAGCATTTACATTATAAATTGTTTTTAAAAAAAAAGCTAAAAAGAGAGAAATCCAGTTGGCTGCAATTGAATTAAGGAACGGGAAGCTATTTTTCTTTTTTGGTTTTTACAGTTCATGGTACAATTCTATTTTTCCCATTTTTAAAGATCACACAAAATAGAGCTTATCAACTATTTTCTTGCTAAATGAAGGCAACCCATTTGTAGATATACAGGTACACAAAACATTTCTAAGGCTTTTCTTCCATTGAATCACAGATCTTCAAAGCTCCCCCCCTGATAGTAACTGTGCGGTTCTGTGAGTCACACGGGTAAACCCTTAGTGCAGTTCTGGAAATGTGGACCGGTGGAGACACAGAGAGTGGTCAAGGCGGAGATACCTGCTCCCCCTAATGGTGTGGAGGAAACAATACAGCTACCTCCTAGGGCAGGGAGCAATGAATAGACTAGGGCAGTTTCCTTTCTCATGACATGATCTCCACCTCCTTCCTTTTGCTCAATATGAGAACATATTACTTTATCCCACAATTCCCAAAGAGTAGGAGTGGTGATACGGCCACCTTCTCTCAGGGACTGGGAGGTAATTGATCTGGTCCAGGAGAGCAGGCTAATGTTGTTTTACAATTTCCACATCTATTTTCAACTTCAATTTCTTCTTGTCCATTGTGGCAGAGATGCTGACCATTACGCCTGCCTGCCCACAGCTCTCTTTTGAGGGAACCGCTTCCAATTATATACAAGACACCACTTCTTCCCCCTCAGCCAGAGCTGACTGGATAGAGTCACAATGCCATCTGAAGCTGTCCAGAGGCCTGGGAGAAAAATCGAACCTCTTGGTTCTCCAGTTTCTAGCTTTGCAATTTTGTCTGGGTTATTTAAGCTTTCTAAGGCTCGGTTTTTCTGTCGGAAAAAATAGACAATGATATTTGCTTTAAGGTTGTTCAGAGTACGGCAAGGTGGTACATAATACAATGTAGCTCCTGGAAAAACGGAAGCGCTCAGTAATATTTGCTGCTGCTGTCATTGTCATTGCCATCATCATCATCACCAATATCAAATCAATGTCATTATTGTCATCATCACCAATATCAATATCATTATTCTCATCATCATCACCAATATCATCATGATCATCATGGGGACCCAGCTGAGTGGGAGACAAAACTGAAAGGCTTGTAGATTCAGGGCTGAGAATGCCATTTGGGTCTACAAGCTATGCATTAAGTATGCAGAGGGAGCCAGTCCGCAGGAGAGAGATAAATGACTAGGGTGGGCAGTACTGGCATTTAGTGGGCACAAGCAAAGCATACTAACCATCTTGCAATGTGCAGTAGTATTGTTTACAACAAAGAAATGTCCTGTATCCTGCACAACTTTCAAAAGTCCTGCTGGACAAAAGTGTATAAAGGTCAGGCTTAGAATCTAACTCCGTATGACATATACACGTACACATAACATAGTGCTTACAAGCTTTTAATACATACTGAATTCCCCAGGAGTGTAATTACTGTGTAATTCAAAGAAAGGCCACAGTTTGTTTAGTTGGAAAGTTGCTAAGAGCGTCACTGTGGTGGTTTCAAACATGGCTGCCAATTTTTTGACAGTCCTTCTATCAAGAGGTGGGCTCTATGTACTCACACCCTCCCCACCTTCTACTCCCACCCCATATGGCTGCTTTGACTGAGCGTACAGCAGAAACAATATAGTGTGACTTTCAAGGCTAAGTCGTAAAAAGCTATGCAGCTTCTGCTGGGACACTTGCCCTTGGAGCCCTGACAGTCACGTCGTAAGTCTGAACATCTGAGATTCCCATGTGGGATCACCACATGTAGGGAGTCTGGTCTTCAACTTACCTGCACAGAGGCCAGGAGAGTGGGTGAAGTATAGCCATGTTGGAAGTGATCCTTTCAGGTTCCGCGGTCCCAAGGCCAGCCACTGGAGTCATCCCAATGGAGGTCCCAGACATCACAGAGCAGGACAGAGCCATTCTCACTGTGCTCTTTCCAAATTCCTGACCCATAGGTTCCATGAGCATCATAAGATGATTATTTGGGGCCACTGAGTTTTGATTTGTTATACTGCAAGAAATAATTGGAAGACTCACCTTTTGGGAAAATCATGTTTCCTGTACAATATGACTTCATCGGTGTATATTTGAAATTATCACATTCGTGGTCCTACATACAGGTACAAATGCATGGTGGCTTCATTAGCTCTTCTGTGCGAACATTTATGTGAACATTAATCCATGTCTTACTTTTTGTTTTAGATAAATGAATTTAGCTGTGGTCCACTTTTATATTTCAGTGAGGGCATTATATTAATTTTATTTTGGACTAAGTGGTTAGGTAGGTTATATGATCGAGGAAGTTCATTTCAAGATCAGTAAAGGGATGGTGCAAAAATATGTGTTATCAAAAGGAGGCATTGGGTCCAATAGGTTGAAGCCAGCGAGGCTGCCACGTTTGTTAGCATCTGCCCAGTTCTCCCGCTATCTGGCTGTACTTGGCTTCCTCTCCTTCAGTTCTGTGAGATTTTTGTAGCATTCCTGTAATAGCCTTTTCTTGGAGAGATTGAGTAGGTTCTTGCAACTCAAGGAGCCTTGACTAGGACATCCGGTTTAGTTCTAACCTCTTCCGGCTCTGCTTTTTCCTTGACAGAGAAGGCGGAAGCCCAAAGAGATGAAACAAGGGAACATTTTTTCTGGTATCTGTTGGCATCACTCAGCTAGACCCAAGAGCTAGGCATCCTCTTCCATTTTTATCTTCTTGCTCCTGACATAACCATTAAAAGCCAAATGAGACCTCTTTTGGTTTCTCTTAGAATCTTCCATTCTTCATTGCTTGATTCGGTTTAACCTTTAAAACCCAAACGGTGTTTCTTTTGGTCACCCTTATTGTGTTCTACTCTGCGTTCTTTGCTCGGCTCTGCCTTTCTTCTGATTCATTCCAGGCTTACATTCACCCTTGACCACGTCCTGCTCCTTGTATCCTTATTAAGTCTGAGCATGTCGTATGCATGCTGGGTATTACATTAAGATACCTTTTGGCTTTCACATCAAAAGCATTGGCAGTTGGGGTGTCAGAAATTCCTTTATGACAGTCCTTTGCCCTGGAGTCTTAAAAAATCACTGTCCGTGGACGTCTATGTTTAAATAGCCTGCCATGCTAATATATAAAAAGCTTGTAGATCTCATTTGAGGAAGTTTGTCTGTGCCCATGCCCTGGCCAGCATAAATCCTAAATGGCACAGGCACGCCCTCAGTGTTTGCCAAAGGTCCTTTTTGGGGTGTCTTCTACCTCACACCGATTAACCCCCTAGCCCACCCCTGTGGGCACCCAACAGCACTGTCTCTCTCAACTATGCCCCTGCCCCACTGGCCAAAGTGGATTGGACGTGGGGTGGAGAAATGGCCGAGCTCGACCAATGGGAGTCTTTTTCAGTGAGCTGCAAATTGGTTCTAAGAGAGTCAGCAATAAGATTTTGATGCAGTTTGGGCTGGTTACATGAGTAAAAAAAAAAAAACTGTAAATGCAATGACTGTGGGAAAAGAGGCATCCTTTTTCCAGAAAAAGAGGAATAGGTCAGACATTTCACAAGAGGCATAAATGAGAGACAGGCAGAGGCTCCTGGTGCTTTTGAGTCCGTGGTTTCAGGGTCTGGCCAAGGCGCAGCAGCCTTGTCCCCTCAGGTTCCATGAGACACTTTATAAATCTTCGCCCACGTGTTGTTTCCTCCAGCCAAATCGATGAAATTTTTCTCACATGCAAATAATCTTAACTAACCCAGAGTTTTTCCTTTTGGATCAGTTTCATGGTTGAGTTTCTGGTATTAGCTGAAAAAAGTCAGTTCAAAGCTTAACAGCAACATAAGCAAGATTTCCTGGTCAAATTTGGCCTAATATTTGGAAAAAGAATAGCAATTTGCTAGAAGACTCAAATTTGGGTTTGTTTGTTTCTTTTCCCTTAGTGGGTGGGGGGAAAACACTGACCAAAGAACACAAGGGAGGAGAAACACGAGAAGAAAATTATAATAATAGATCATGGAGTTCTGCCACACCAAAAGGAGCGTGGGCAGGAGACACACATCGTGGGTGAGTCGGTATCAAGTGGCACCGAGTGGAGTTTCTCTCAAGCGGCTTGCTGATGACAGGATTTGTAAAGTTTGGCTTTGCACAGACCCCCAAATAGCCACCACATAAGTTCCTCAGGCATTGGCACTGGGCGCACAGCCCATGCCAGGAAAAAGCCTGCTGAAGCTTGATTTTTGCAAAGCTCAGGGAAGAAAGCCTATTTGAAACAGCCTGCTGCTAAGCAACCATTCCCAGCTGCCATCTTTGTTTCTGCAAAATAGCAAGACAACAAGCTTTTGCGTACCCCAGCCGGTTGTGTCTGGCTTTTCTGATGGATGCGGACCAGCTCTGCCCTGGGCAACCCAGAGAAATTCTCCACCATCAGTGGCTGCAACCCCACCTCCTCCAATGACAGCTGAACCCCAGCCTGGGGGAGGGGACCACCTTCCATGTTTGTCCTTCCCTGGGCACTCTCCCTCGTCCCTAGCACCCCCTTTAGAGTGCTTTATATATTTATAGTTAGCATCCTACCATAGCTTAACAATTCTTTAATTTTCCTAGTTTAAATAGTAATAATAATAATAACAACAACAACAGGCACTGGACAAGCAAAACACTAGGTCATAAAATGATCTCAAGATACCCAGGCATCATGATTTTTGCAAATTCAGCATCCTGGGGCATTGTGGCATTGGTGGACTCAAAGGCCATTTCTGTTAGTTGAAGAGTGCCATCCTTGAATTTCAAAACAAAGAGCCTCACATTCTTCTTGAGGGAGCTGTACTGGATTCCCCAATGCCAAGATTTTCTCTAATTTCACAAATTGCATTTTAATTTGGGGGATGGAGACTATACCAACCAGGTGATAACAATCCACAGCACAATGGGGGATCATGCTGACTTCTAGAAGATTCTACAAGTGTTTAGACATGAAGTTAGATCCAACGGCACCTGCATTATGACTCACAACCACCATGACCACCCCACTCCAACCACAGACCAAAAGCAGGAAAATGTACTCCTTTATGAAGGCAGATGGCCACAGGAGGTAAAGCTTTAATTGGGCGCCCAGGTGTGGCTATGCACTTAAATAATGACGTGTTAAAATACAGAGAGGAGAGGTTGGACATGGGCTCTTGATATCTGCTTCTAATAAAGATGACACCCCTGCTCCTTCCCTCCCAGTTTCCCACGAATGTGCTGGGATGTTACCCTTGCAGTTATATCTTATCACGTCGAGGATGGAATTGGCACCCACAAAAAGATATCTGAAGTCAGAAACTCCTTTAAGACCTAAATTTTACACCTTTAAGACCTAAATTTTTCAAACAACCCAGAGCAAATGAACCCATTTCTCTATTCAGGAGAGATGACAAAATATTTCCACCTCCACTGACAAGGACTTCTGGCAATTTGGATGAATGATGCAGAGAGAACAAAACTAAGAGATTATTAACTTCCTAAGAAAACAAATTTCAAAAGAAACCCCGAACATCACAAATCCCAAGCTGCTTTGTTTTCTTATTCATGACCTTCGTCTACCTTCTCTCCCATAAAGCAAATGGAAACGTGTAATTCTGATTAACAGTGATCGCTTCCTTGTCATACGTCAACTAAAATGAGATGTTTTATTGTGACAGATTTAAGGGGACATGGGCATGTATTTATGAGGTACTTTAAAAAAAAACACTCTTGATATCCGTGACACTTAAAAACTCCTGGCTTCCCTCTACCCCACCACTTCCTACAGTCCTTTAAACGTAGAGCAATCACATGGCATTTGGTAGTAGTTGATTACGGCCTTGCTGGTGTAGCTGAACCATTTGCAAGACTGGTAATAATGTTGACCAACATCAGGATGGCAATTAGCCAGAAAATAAACCAAGCTGGTGAACTCTGCAGTGATTATCCTATGAAAACAGTACCCAGAAATGTTTCCCTCCTTGGAAGCAACTTATCTATGCAGGAAATAAACAAAAACTAAAACAATCTAGGCTGATCATGATTGCAGCCACGGTGATTTTCGATCAGTGTACGCGGACCTCCCTCCTACCTCCTACAATGTCCCATTAGTGTCCTTGGCCACTCTTTTCACCTCCATGGTTATGACCTTAGCTCTTTCTCTCTCTATGCCTTTGCCTCAGCTTCACCTCCCATCCCATATTCTATTCACATTGAAATACAATGTCTTTTGGACTCTTGCCCTGTGGGAGCCCCAGACGTGTACCTCTGACTCACTGCCCACCACCTCTTTCTGGATACCCATCTGTCACCTCAAAATTGACATGCCCCGAATTTGGACCCATTTTCTTCCCCAAACCAAATCCTCCTACCGACCTTGCCAATTCAGTTAATAGCTGACTTAGAAACCTTGATGCATCCCTGGCGACCTGTGGATATGTCAGGTCCCAAACTCGGGCCCCTTCTACATCTCTGTGTCAAGATTACTTATGCAGTCTTTGGAACTTCCCAGTGTGCAAAGCTTTAAAAGGACTTCATCCAAACCCAGCGAGAAGGTTCCCTGTGGTCCATCCTCATTCTCTGCTGGATCGTGTCACATCTGCATCGCATTTGGTGATGGCATTCTCAGGTTCCAGGCCAATACTGGGCACTTCATGCCACTCAAGTAATGAGTAGCAGAGTTCTCGTGGCCATCGGCACTCTCTGACTAGCTGGAGATGAACCAAGTGGCAAATGCTTCTTCTCTCAAATGTGGGCAGTCCCACAGTTGGCCTCTAGGACTTCAGTTCCTTACGACACTTACGCTTGTCTGGTTATTATTATTTTTTTTCCTGCTGAAGAAGTGGCCTAAATTTACATTGATTAAAAAAAAAAGATTTATTATGGACTCAGCAGCTGTTGTTTGTGCCTGGAGGCTAAAGGTTTAGGTTGAAGCAGCTTCATCCATTTATCTATCTGTTTGTTTATTCAAAAAGTATTCCTGAAAGCTGACTTTGGTGCTGGTTGCTGGTCAGTCAGATGAATGGTGGGGGGCCTGCCTCTCAGGGGTTCCCTTTCTAGGTCACAGTTGTACTATGCCTGCCTGCATGTTTAATGTTAATTGGCCCTGAGGACGTGATCACTCATTTACTCATTCATTCATCCATCCATCCATCCACTCCCTTTCCCATCTCCTCCCCTCCCGTTTCCCTTTGCAAATGAGTGTCAATGCACTTTAGACTCCTTGCTCGACCTTCACAACTGCATTCAGCAGATCCTTACTAATTCCAGACATAACAGGGGTACTGTACACGAGACAGAGCTTGAGAAAACAGCAGTAAACCCATAGCATGGTCCCTGCCCTATTGGATCTTCTGCTAACATGACACAGGTTTCCATACTATTCTTGTCACGTAGGAATTTATGCTCAAGAATCAGAAGAAAAGAAGAGTTTCTAGGAAAAAATAGCCATACTCAACAATGGTGAATTTGGTAGAGTTTATGGAGGGTAAGGACTGAGGGAAAGGCATTAAGAAATGACTTTCAAACAATGGTTTTCAGTTGTGTTGCATTATGGAAACTAGAATACAGGGTTCAGGGTGAACAGTTATCAAAGCAGTGAATTCTAAATATTCTTTCAACACGGATTGACTTTTTTTTTAAAGAAGAGCATGCATTATTCATCTTATAAGATTCAACTGAAATACTATGGCCCAAGTTTTTGCTAATCTCCCAACCAGAAATAAATTCCCACTCCTCTGTGCACTTATAATACTTTGTCTTTATAGCACCTCTCATATTTTGCTTGCACTGTAATTGCCTCATTTTGGGTACAGTGCTTCTCTGATGTCTACACAAGTCAGTTGTTCAAGAAATATTTGGGGAATGAACTAATAAAGGCCTATTTGTTTACAGGTCTGCCTGCCCAGTGTGGTGTGGCTCTTTAGAAGATCACACAAAAACGACTGGAGAGAAGAATAAAGGGTTCAATTATACTGAATTTAAAAAAAAACAAAACTTAATTATAAAATACAACAGATACAGAAAACTGAATCAAATAAATGCTTAGTTTAATGAACCGTTATAGAGTCCACGTTATAAAGTAGCCATGACCCAGGTCAAGAAATAGAAATTTGCCAGATACCATCAGCCCCCATTACAGCCATCTTAATCAATCCCTCTGCACCCACTTACAGCATTCATTTTGGACCTGTCCTTGATAGCTTTATCACCTGACTGTACATCCCTAAACACTTCAGCATTGCCTGTTATTTTTATATGTCTATATTAAGCTATAGGTTCCCCCTCTGTCCCCTCACAGTTTTTGTCATGGAAGTTACTTGTTGAAGAAAAGTTGTCCAATAGTGATTGTGCTGATTGCACCTCCATAGATCTCCTGGATTGACCATCAGGTTTGATTTTGGACAAGACAATATATAGATGGTGTTGTCTTATTCTGTCAGGGCCACACGTTGTGTGGTTGTGTCTCTTTTCGTGCTATTAGCAGCCAATGACAGATAATACAGTAGTCCCCTCTTGTCCACAGGTTCTGAGACCCCCAGTGGGTGCCTGAAATACAGGAAAGGAGGATGGATGACTTTCTATTTTAATATTTACAAGTTTTTTAAATGAGGGGTTCTTTATTGTTCTCCAAAGATGAGAAAGCGTTGGTTTTTTTTTTTATCTTCATGAGCTCGCGAATTTAAACATCGTTGCTGAGCTTCGATCTACTGAAATGATCTCTACTGAACATCTAGTGTCCAATCTAGATCCAGTGGGACCATCTTCCAGTTAGTTCCTCCATCCTTTGGACGCAGCCGTCACAGGTTTTCAGCTTCCTTTCTAACCTGCACGCCACGATGTCCTAGGCTCATATTCCACATATTCTACCCAGACCTAGAATCATCTGGTTACTGAGAACCTCTGTTTCCTTTTAATGGAAAACAGTGTTTTGAGATCACAATCCGGGGCCTAGGGCCCACTGCTACAGGATTGTTTATTGTTTTTAAGCCTTTTCTGAGACACAAGATGCTTCCAGTTCCCATTTTGTACCAGTGTTTCTTCTTAACGTCCTCTACCTGGCATTTCTATGTACGCTCCTGCCTACCTAGATTCCTGATTCTTGAGGATGCAAGGGATTACAGAATTAGAATATCACATAATTGCTCATGTGCTTTGTCTCACATTCCAGTAAGTCCTCACTTAACTTCTTAATGAAGTTTCAAGAGTCCAAGGTTCTATGACTTCAAGAGAAACAACATGTAGCAAAACCAATTTTGCCAGAGGCTATTGATACAAACAAGAATGGAGTTCCTAAGGCATCTCATCAACATTCTAATAACATGACGTTGGATGCAATGTTATTCGAGGACCTGCCGTTTAACCTCACAGTTAAAAATAGCAATTCTTCTACCCATAAAGGACTCCTGAAAACTGTTTAAAATCCTTTTCTTCATTTTCTTTCACATTTTGGCAGTTGTTCTGTATCTACACTGTGAAGGCATGAAGCCATTACATACTGTACTTTTTTCCTTCCGACTCACATTTGGTCTTAGTTCCACAAGAACATATATATTTAGCTCTATCAAAACAGATGTCAGTGACTCTAGTTATTTTAATTGATTGAAATTTTCTCTCCAGCAGATTCCTCAGGAAAATCTCACGGGGAGAAAATATTTTCCAAGTCATTAAGTTTGCCTGTGCCGTTTTTCTGCACCTTTCACTTTAATGTCAATTTAGCTGGATATGAAACCCTTAGTTCACGTTTCTTTCCTTAAGTTAAATATGCTACTCCGTTTCCTTCTGGCATAAAGCGCTGTTGTAGGAAAGTCTGATGACAGCTTTTCTTTCCCTTCGGGGTGTCTTTGAGTTTTGCCTGGATGCCTAAAGTCTTTGGTTTTTTTTCAAAGTCCAATAGTTTTACTAACTTTTGTCTCAGTATTGATTGTTCTTGGTCAATTTTCTCATGTATGTGGTATGAATTTTCAACATGTAGTTTCAAAAAATTATCTTACCACAAATTTTTAAATTGTAGCTTTTAGTATTTGTTATGTTTCCTTATTCTGATTTTCTCACCAGCTGAGCCATCCTCCCACCTATTGGCAGCTCAGCTCGGGTGCAGCTCACTGGCCCAGTTGGGAATCGAACCAGCGACCCTGTTGCTCAGAGCTCGTGCTCTTAACCAACTGAGCCTCCCAGCCGGCCCTGTTTGTTCTCTATCCCTTGTCTTTATATTGCTTAGTTTGGGTTCTTCACTCAGCATATTTTCCTTAGTAAGTGACTAAGGAAACTTTTAAGAGTTCAAGGGGGTTTTAAGCGTTCAAGGAGCACTATCGTTCCAGTTCTTTACACCTTACCATGGACTCTCCAGAAACATATATACAAAACCTCTCCTAGTTTTGGCTACTTTCCAGGGGGTACTTGTCAGTAATTTTTGGATTCTCAGGTATGTCAGCTGCCTTGTTTCTGCCCTCAACTTCCTCCTGCTAAATTATTGCTAATATCATGCAGGTCCTCGTTTCCATCAATAGTTTGTACCCCTCAAATTCATATTTTATGCTTTTGGGGGATACCATGGCAGCTTGATTTGTTGATGATACGCCTGTGTTATTGTCTTTCTATCTCTTTTCTCTATTTTGGGGGCCAGGGATTGTGGCTATCACTGCCACAATAATCCTAGATATTTATACATTTGTATGTTATTGATATAGTAAGAAAAACTGAAAGATATGTTTTAGTTGGACAAAAGAAATATCATTATAGATACTGTTCATCTAGACGTTGAATGAACATCTCTTTAATGAGCGGACATTTAGACTAGCTCACATCTCGGTTCTTCTCTAGTTCTGGGATTCTGTAGCACAAGCCTTGAAGGAATCAGGATGGTGTGGCAGACACAGGCGGGAGCCCATCAGGCCTGCTTTGAATGCAGCTCTACCACTTCTTATTTGCATGGCCTGAGTAAGCTCCTCTATAAGTTGTAGTTTCCATACCTGGACCGTGGAGACGACACACCTTTGTAAAACCAAAGCACCAGACCCATGGTTGCCTCCTTCACTTTTAGGAGAAAGCATTGGCTAGAAGTATCCATCCTTGTGCAACAAGTGGAAGTTCCTCGTAAAATATTAAAATTCCCATTGATATGATACTACTAAGCTGTGGCTTCAGATCATCAGTAGATTTTAAATCACTCCATTGTTAAAATAAATGGGGACATTTAAGGGGTGGTACTACTGAGGCATTGAGGGCCAGGTCCTTCCCCAGCCTGCCCGTCAGGGAGGAATTTGATCAACGATATCATCATTTTGGCTAAATGAATCCTACAACACTGTACTCTGAGGAATCTGCTGATGTGGCCTTAAAACAAACGAAAACCATGCAATAACAATCGCAGAACTCTAATTCTCTCTATCTCATAGTGACTTTAATGAATTGGTATGAAATACGAAGCATTATTAGAATAGTTTTTAAAGTGCTTTGTCACTCCAAATCCAAACGGTTTATTTCCATAGCTTCCAACACCAGATATGACTTCATGGTCATGCTTAATATTGAATGAATAATAATAATTAAAACTCCAAGAATACTTACATTAGAAACACAAGACTGCTAAGAGTTTTATAAAAGAAACTCTGGTACATCTCTCTGTCTATGCACCTAAAGGTTGTCCAGCCTAAAAAGATGTTTAATTTTCTCTTTGGCTTACTGAGCTTTTCCAACCCCGGCACAACTTATCACATTACCTGTGTTTTCTATTGTTCTTTCCCCTCCATATGTTCTCAAGGATGGAGGCTGTGTCAGACTCAGCTGTGCAGTGCTAGGACTTACCCCAGGTACTTGCACTTGATGCTCATGAAAGAAACGATTAAGGCCACCTTTTCCTCCCCCAGTTATTCAGACTGCAGTACCTCCTCCTCTTTTTCTTGTTTATTGTGCTTAGGTAATTCTACCATTTTCTATTTTCATATGCTTCTGGGAAAGTGCATTAAGACACCACATATTTTGAAAATAGAGCTGTGCATGTTGCTACTTATTATTCAAGTCTAATAAGCACCATTGGAAGGAGCAGAGTGCGCAGGTTGAGACTGTTGGTTAAGATGAGTGTGAGGATCACCTCAGGATTTGTTTAGTCATCACTTCAACAAATCTCTATCGACCACCTGTGCTTCCGACACCGTTCTGGTGCTGGGGTAAAGCAGCGCACAAAACCATCAAAGTTTTGTGCACCTGCATAATCTTGCCTTGGGTCGGGGGAGATTGACACGAAACAAATAAGCAAATGCGCATATATTACCACGATAGGTAATGATTTACTCTCTCAAGAAAAATAAAGCCAGAATGACGGGACAATGGGGAGCTGCTTTCCAGATGAGGGAGCCAAAGAATGCTTCTCTAAACCGGTGAAAATGAAGCACAAGTCTGAATGAATTGAGGAAGTAAACCATGTGACTATTTGGAGAAACAGTGTTCCAGGCAGAGGAAACAGTTGGTGCAAAGGCCCTGAGGTGGAAAGTGAGCCCCAGCAAGGACCATTTCTTTCTTCGTTTTATATCAACATCACTCCCTGGGCACCTAATAGGCATCTGAGATTTGGCATTTCCAAATCTGAACTCCTGAATGCCACACCAAATCTGCGCAGGCCACAACCTTCCCTCTCTCAGTAAATGGCCACCTCCATCCATCCTTCCACTTGTTCCCACCCTTTTCACATCCCACAGAGGCCCCATCAGCAAATCTTTTTGGTTCTTAAGACATACGCCTAAGCTCCTGAGGCTTCTATAGCTGCTGTGCTAATCTGCGCCACCACCATCTTTCCTCTGGACCATCACAGAAGTCCCTTAAGCAGTCTTCCTGCTTCTAATCTTCTTTCCTCCCACACAAGCTAGTCTCCACACAGCACGGTCAGAATGTTCCTTCTAAAAGTCAGTCAAATTGTGTCCCTCTTTGCCTCAGAACTGTCCACGCGTTCCCCACAGTAGCAGCCAACATCCTCTCCTCATAAGGGCCTAAAAATTACTTTTCTCACTAGCTCACCTCTGCCTTCCACCAGCTTGTTCTGTTTCAGCCACACTGGCCTCCAGGCTGCTCCCCAAGCACAACAGGCACACTCCAGCCCCAGGACATTTGCACTTGCTTTTCTCTGTCCTAAATACTCCCCACCCCCATATAGCTCCACAAATCACTCCTTCATATACTTCAGGTCTTTGTTCCAAAGAGGTCTTCCCTGACCATCCTATGGAAAACTGCAATTCCTATCTCCGTTGCGTATTCCATGGTGCTTCCTGGCTCTATCTTCCTGTTTAGGCAGAAGAAAGGGAGAGGGGAGCAGGTAAGAAAATAAATGTATTATTGATACAACAGAGGGTCCTGCATGGACCAGCAATGATACTGAGTTGGGGACTGAGGAATACGACGCATTCAACCCTGCACACCTGATACTCTTAAAAGAAGATACACATGCCATAAAAATATATGTTTTCCTATATCTCCTTAAGAAATAATCTGTTAAAATAGCCTTTAAATAAATATATAAAACGTACCTACAAGAAAATCGTCCCAAGTAAAGATTGTTAAATACAGGTGTGTACTCTGCTTTATAAAATAAACATGGTCCAGAAAAGTGGAGTGTACGTGTAACGTCTGAATACTAGATGTCACTTTGAATTTACTGTGAGTTTATTACTTGAAGAAATCCTACCAGAATCCTAGTGTAAAATGAATCATCAGTATCTCCTTCAACTCCATATATCAAAACAGATTTGCATGTATTTGAATCGCGTAATATCTGGGCATCTAGGCCCTGGAATTAGCTAGGTGGGAAGGTGCATTTTCTAAGAACTTTTGAGAACAAGATTCATAAAAGTTTCTACCAGCAGGGACAGACCAGTATAATCTGCTGCGTTCCTGGAGGCAAGAAGTGAGATTTCCTGTGTGGAGCTGGTGTTGGGGTCTGACAACTGGAAATAATAGAATTTCTTTGAATATACCTACCTGCTCTCATTTTTATGCTGGCGGTCGGGATATTGCGAAATTTATCAAATATGTCTCAGAGCTCATGTCACGTTCCATTCCATTCAAAGAGAATCATGATTTAGATCTTAATTAAATACACACCCAAACAAAATCTCATTTTGCTCCTTTTTTTCCTGGTTTGTCATCTGTGGTATATTGACCTACAGAAAAAGAGCTAGTTGTCTTAAAAGCTTTT
>NW_017731396.1:1207917-1210473 GCF_001890085.2 Hipposideros armiger
TTTTTTTTTTTAATCTTCACGCGGTCATTGCAAACTTCAGATGGGAAAATGTGCAAAACACCTAGCAGAGGAACTCTCACCGTCGTCGTATGCCCTTCATCATACTAGCTGCCTCCTTCATTACACCCTTGAGGCTGCAAGGTAACATAGCGGTATCCCCATTTTTGCAGACATGAACACTGGCCCCGGAGATGAAAGGACATTTCAGAAGGTCACCCAGAAAGTTAGTAGTTGGGCTGGACCTGGCGCCTGCTCTCCCCACCCCTACCCTGCACTGGCCCCAAGTACCTAAGTGCCTGGGGTGTGGGGAGCTCTGAAACAATAGGGGAGAAGCACCCTTCTGAACAAGCTTGTTCACCCATAAGCCCCGGCACCAGGCACCAGGCTGTCTCAGCAAGTCACACGTTTAGAATGCCTTCCCCGAAAACCTCCAGGGAAAACTGATGGACACCAGTGGCTGTTCGGTAGCAGCCCCAGCTGTGGCAGAAGGCACCCATGTCTCCGGCAGTTCTGACTCAGCTAACGAGGACCCACGGACGTAGCGTGCAGGTTACATGCAGGGGCTCCTGAGCCCAGGTCTTGGTTCTAAACCTGCCTCCAGCACTTGCTACCTTGTTTCCCCAAAAATAAGACCTAACCGGAAAATAAGCCCTAGCATGATTTTTCAGGATGCTTGTAATATAAGCCCTACCCTAAACATAAGCCCCAGTTAAGATCGTCAGCCAGACATGACTGTTTGAATAAATGTAGATTTTTGTACGTGAATAAATGAATAAATGTAGATTGTTGGAACAAAAATTAATGTAAGACCCAGTTTTATTTTGGGGGAACTACGGTATGTGTTGCTCTCTGGGGTGAGTCACTAACCCCCCTTCACCTCTACTGTCCAATCATCACATGGGGAAACTTGAATACCTCATTGGGTTGGCTCATCCGATTCGATAAATAAAAGTGCTTAGAACAGAGCCTGGAATTTAGAAAGCATTTTGTATTGGTGAAAACAAAATGATTAAACAAAATAAGAGAGGAACAATGTACCAGGACAAAATGATTCAATCTCACTGGGCTTTCTCAGATCAACTGAGTTGGTGTGAAAGGGAATTAACCATGAGCTGAACTTGTGCTGGGGCTTTGCCCGTGGAGACCAGGCACAAAGGACCCCTTCAGGAGCAGCCAGTCCAGCCCGGGTGGGGATGTTTGTAGGGGAGCGTGGTCTGACCTGCAGGGCAGCTCCAGGCTCTGCCAGCTACTCCAGAGCAACCAGGGCCCGGGTCCAACCAGCCGTCTCGACTGAGCCACTCACTGGGTCTTTCCAAGCCCCTGAGCTGTTAGAGAGCTGGTGTGGAGCCATCGCAACTCCCTGCAGATTCCTCAACTGCAAAACTCAATGGATAAGCAGCCCATCTACTCCCTTGAGAGAGAAAGAAAAAGTGATTTGGAGTTGGAGGAGAAAGAGAGAGGGAAGGAGGAAGGAAGGGAAAGAGAAAAGTCCAGAGCTTTACCTAAAACAAAATAAAATTTTAAAATGACTCAAAAGAAAGGTTTATGACAGGTATTTGGGAGCTGAGGATGTATTATCTGTCAAGCTGCAAAACCGGATCTCTAAAGGCCGCTTTTGCTCATCATTTATTATCTAACCCAACACCCGCCCTGCCCCAAAGATAATTTGGGCTGGGAGAGGCCACGCACCAAGCAAATGAAAGAAGCACAGGTGTGTGATGAAAGCTTGTATTTGAGTAACAAATACCAATGATGCTGCCAGGAACTCCATGGTCCTCAGAGGAGCCAGCCAGCTGGGTGTTTTATCTTTCAAAAATATCTCATTAAAAGAAGAAAAAAAAAGTAACCCAAGACCACTGGTGGGTGTTCACTTCCTGTCCAGGTGTGACAAGCAGGATTAGAATATGAATTGATTATCTGAACAGAATGCACATTAAGTATTTCACTTTGAAAAATGAATTCAGCAAAACAATATATTAAAGACAGGATATATGCAGGTAAATTATATATAAAATACAATGAATTACATGTAATGTGTAGCTATATGTATATAAACATGCTTATGTCCTGAGGCAGACGCCATATTACATATTTTAACAGTATGTTTTCCACATGTACATATATATGGTCTGACATATACTACAAAAAATATGTATATATATATACAACATATTGAAATAGATGAACCAGGCTCACTCTGAATCCTTAGAAGACAAAGAGCAGTTCCAGAGGATAATAAATATTGATGAGACACTTTTTTCTCTTAAACTTGTTTTTATTTTTTCCATATTGGAAAGACCTTTCCCCTAGTGGTTATGAAAATAATACATGCTCACTGTAGAAATTAAGAAAAACAAAATGAAATAAACGAGAAAATAAAAATCTCTTATCTCACTCTTCAGAGATCACATCTGTGACCATTTCTATGTATTTCCTTCTGGGCTCGTTTTGTTCTTTTTATTTATCAGTTTATCACGGACGTGCTTCCCTGTCAGTAAACACAGATCTACCTAATAGTGTTTAATGGTTCTAGAGAATTCCACTCTAGGAATGAGT
>NW_017731396.1:1212053-1214697 GCF_001890085.2 Hipposideros armiger
CATGGAGGAGAATGTGGATATGTTCCAGGTTCAGTGAGGAGCAATCAGAGTTTGCAGGAATGTGAAATGATGTTAAGTGCCACCAAATGCTCAAGGCAAAAAACACAGAAACAATTCTTGAATAATTTCTTCCTCTTCTCCCCGCATCATGACCCTGTCAGTGCTGCCTCCATACTCTCAAACCCACTCACTTCTTTGTCTATTATTACTACTCTAGTCCAAAGCCCTACAGGGTATTGACAAAAGTGTGGGCTTTGGAGCCAGGCCACTCAGGCTCGCATTCTGGCTCTGCCACCTCCTGGCTGGGTGACCTCCAGGAACCTCTTTAACCTCTCTGTTCACTAATTTCCTCATCTGTCAAACGGAGATAGAGAGGGTCATGGTGAAGACTGAATACACGGACACATGTCAAGAGTTTAGGCTACGTTTGGTACTTCCCAAGCTCTCAATAAATGCTAGCTTTCATATTAATCATTAGAACATTCATCTCTTGGTGGTGCGATTCTGGTAGCCCCTTACCTGGCCTCCCTGCTCCCACGATCACCCACATCCCTCTGACCTTCTCACCATCTGTTCTCCAGCAGCAGCAGCCAGAGACATCTTTGCAACAAATCGGGTTTTTGTCACCACCCTCCCACGCTTCTTAAAATCCTTCCGTGGCTTCCATTGGAATACACTTCAAACACTTTCCTTGACCTCCACGACCCTTTGTGGCCTGGGTTATACCGGCCTCTCCCTAGTAGCTTTTCAATTTCTTTCTTTACTCTTGAGAACTTGAAATGCCACTGTAATATTTTGATGTTCGAGGTTTTACTATAATAGTAGTAGTACTATTGCTGATATTATTATTATCCAAGCCTGGGACAACCCAGTGGGTCTGTTCAACCTGAGGTCACGTGACTTTTTTCAGCTCTAGGAAAATCCCAGCTGTTGTGTTCACCTGCTGCCCCCCCCTGCTTCTTCTGGCACCCCTACTCCACGCCTCTTACCCTTTTGTTTTAGGAGTCCCATTTTTATTCCATGATGCCGTCCTCTGAGAGATCCCGAGAGAGCCCAATTTTCCTGGCTGCCCTCCGTGTTTGTTCACTCTCCTAGCCTCCTCCGAAAATGAGGTGGTGGTGGTGTGTTTTTATTTTTTTTTCTTTCCAACATGTGTATTTTTTAATTTCCGGGATCTCTAATGGTCCCTTCTTAAAACTCTCTCCTCTTTGATAACCTCCACAAGGACATCATGTCAGGCACGGGCCCACGCTCTCCCGCCTCATCACTGTCAATCCTCTCTCCACTGGGTCATTCTCCTTAGCAAGATATACATGCCCCATTAACAAAAAAGGAAAACCACGTGCCTTGACTCCCTGTTCTCCTCCTGCTACTGCAATTATTATCTGTTCGTTAGGAAAAGTCCTAAAGAAGCCATCTCGGCTCCCTATCTCTACGTGCCTCCTCCATTCTTTCTCCAGCTCGCCCCAGCTGGGCGTTTGTCTCCCGGATGTACCCTTACCGTGGTCACCCATGACATCTGCGTTGCTACAATGAATGACCAACTGCTGTCCTCATTCTCGTTTCCCTGTCAGCAGGATTCCTCACACAGGGTCTCCTCCGGCCCCTTGGAATGCTTTCTCCATCTTGCTTCCAGGGCAAACCCTCCTCCGCCCTCACCAGTCCTCCGTCCTCTGTTCTGCTCCCACGCGGCTCTCCCGCCTCCGAAATGCCCAGGGCTCAGTCCTGGGGTCTCATCTCTCCTCATTTACACGAACTCCCTCCATGAACTTACCCAGGGTCCTGAGTCTGTGTCTAACCTTGTTCTTTCCCTTGAACCCCACACTTTCCACTCCACACCTCCACGTGGACATCTAGGCATCTCAAACCTATGTCCCAGGCCAAACTCTCAACCCCACCCTCAGGGATGCTCTGCTCATCTTCTGTGCCTCCCTCCCTACAGTGGGCATTATTCTTCCAGTTGCTTGGGTCCTTTGCCTCCTTTCTTTTCTTCATCTTGCATCCACTATGTCAACAAGTGTTGTTAGAATTGTCTATGGAAGATTCCCGGAAGTTGACCATCCCTTACCCGCTTCAAGACAAAATGGTCCAAGTCACATTGTTTCTTACCTGGGTTATTGCAGCAGTCTCCTGACTGGTTACCTAGTTTCTATCCCTCAAAGTCAATTCTTTCCACAAGAGTCCACGCTATCCCTCTTAGGCTTATTAGTCAAATCATAGCAGCCCTTTGCCCAGAACCCTCCATGGCTTTCCCTGTGGCTCAGAGCTCAAAGCCATAAATGGCCTGCCCTGCCCACCCCCTACAGTTCTGATTTATGTTCTAAGACACCCTACTCCAGCCTACTCCAACCACATAGGTCTCCTGGTGGTCCCTTGCAGAGCTTAGACATCCTCCTGACTCAGAGCCCCGACACCTGCTGTTCGTTCTGTCTGGAACATTCTTCCTGTTGACATCTGTCTGGCTTGTCAACACCCTCACTGCTCAGAGGACTTTTCTGATCACCCTGTATAAACAGCATTCCCCTCCCCGTTCCTGTACCTCTTCCACCGCGAACCCCGCCTATTTCTCCCCACAACACACATGACCTGACATCATCAATATTTACATGGTTCACCGGTTACTTTTTGTCTCCCCTAACTAGAC
>NW_017731396.1:1216697-1226348 GCF_001890085.2 Hipposideros armiger
AAGAAACCGTCTGCTAAGTTGCTATGTTTATGTGATAGATTGGTTGTATTAACGGCACGACTGTTTTTACGCCCCCCTTCGGCAGCCCCTTCCCACTCTGACTCTGGGCTTGGTTATTTGACCTGCTTTGGCCCGTGGAGCAATAACAAATTTGATACACAAACACAGGTTGGAAAAGTGATTGCTTTGGTCCACTTCTTCTTTTCCTGGACCCTTGTCACCACTATGAAAATATTTCAGAGTTAGCCTGCGGGAGGGATAGGAAAGGTATGTGAACGAGAAAGAATCACGCCAGCCGAAGCTGCCTGAGACCAGCCGGGCCCCAGTGACCACAAATATCTGAGTGAGACCAGTCAGGATCAGCCACACCTGTCCACATTAGCATATTTCCCCTGTCAATCCACTGACCTACAGAAGCAAATAAAGAGTAGCTGTTTGAAACCACTCGGCTCGGGGACGATTTGTTATGCAGCAGTAGTTATACACATCCACGCCTGGTGCTCATTTCCAGTTCTATCATGAGCTCAGTCTCTTCGTCGTATACTTTAGGAAGAAATAAAAAAATGGGGTGTTCGGTTCATATCCATAACCCAGGACAAGAAGATCCATTCTGAAATGAGCTATCTGGGCTTCTGAGCTGGGCTTCAGTTGGTTTCCAGCCCCACAGGAACCGGGGAGCACTCGGAAAAGCCACGTCACCATCTCACTATTAAAGTGCTTTTAAGTGTGATTTACTCGGAGGCAAGGGAATAACGGAACAGGAAATATTGGCTTGAGTTGGCATCAAGATTTGCTGGCTCTACTCCCAGATCTAACATCAGATTTGAATGATGACACTTCGCNATGTGGCTACAAATCAGAGGTTCCCCAGACCCCCTCCTCAGGTTCAGTTAATTTTCTAGAGCAGCTCAAAGGACTCAGGGAAACACTTATATTTGGCAGTTTATTAAGCGATATGATAAAAGAAATAGATGAACAGCCAGAGGAAGAGGTACACGGGGTGAGGTCTGGTGTGGGGGGGTCCCGTGTGCAGGAGCTTCTGTCCCCTGGAGTTGGGCTGTGTCACCTCTCTGGTATGTGGATATGTTTATCCACCTGGCAGCTCTCTGAACCCCATATGGCTGGGGTTTGGTGGAGGCTTCATCACGTAGGTATGGTGGATCTTTACTCCATTTTCAGCCCTTCTCCCTTCTCAAGAGAATGAGGGTGGGACTGACAATCCATGCTTCTCATATGGCCTGGTCTTTCTGGTGCCCAAGGAACCCACCCAGAGTCGCCTCGTTAGAACGGAAGACACTCCTATCACCCAGGAAATTACAAGGCTTTCAGGAGCTCTGTGTCAGGGATGGGGTTCAAAGAGCAATTATCAAAACGAAAGGTGCTCCCAGTGCTCTGGTGACTTAGGGACTTACAAGAGTTCAGGAGCCCTGTGCTGGAAATGGGGGACAGAGGCCGATATGTTTTCTACCAGCTCACAGCAGCCATTCACAATCCAATTATGAAGAAAGCTCAGTGACATGGGAAAAACGCTCATGACCTAATATTAGGTTGAAAAAAGACCTCACATAGTGTCTATAGAAAGGGTATTAAGCTAAGATAAAGAAAACGATGCCTAATCACTGCCAATGCCACAGCGGTTACCGTGACATTCAGAGAGAGGGGTGTTCACACCAACTCATCAAACAGCCCACAAAGAGAACAGTGCAATTTTGCCGAAGGTTTCCTTTCCCCTATGAGTGTGGCGAGGCTATTGCAGTGAAAAATACTGAGCAGGGAGAACGATAGCTTTCTCTCTTATTATTGACTGAAAACCAGAACTGCAGGTGAAATATTAACACAGCCACACACTGTCTCTTTTCTGCAGGCACTTATAATCCTTAAAAAAAAAAATCCAAACTGACTACAGTATGAACTAGAAAACAGGATAAAAAATTAACCACTTGTATATTCCAAATTTCCTTATACCCAGCTACATCACTGAAAAATTGAAAATAGAGGTGGGTGGGAGCTTGCGTCTGTAATTCTTCCATTGCTTTCTCATTCATTTTAGGTATAAGTTTATATTGCTCAGGTAGTAATGCTTACGTATCTTTGAATGCAATTATAATTAGTAAGATGTGTTCACGGATAGGATCATGTATTCAAGCAATGTTGGCTATAGAGAAAATCCTGTTTTTACCACTACGATGTATCATTTCCATTAAAAACTATATAAATTAAATTGGAACTCTCTGTTGAGGAAGAATTGAGACGCTGTCTGAGGCCCTGGTACAATGGGCACTGCGGTACATGAGTGGCATGACAGTGCTAGCTAGACATCTTCGTTTCCTCTTGACAAGTCCCCTGTCCATTATGGCTTGACCCAACTCTTGGGTCTTCTTTCAGACTCTTTCTCATTCATAATCCCCAAAAACATCTTTCCCTGTGGCAGAGACCAGGCTAGTTGACCACTGAACCCATCGCCGCTTAGTCCTGAGAACACAGCTGAACTCCATTTTCCAGATAATTGCGTTTGTGGTTATCGTAGCCTTGAGGCTAAGTACCGGCCAGTGACATGCCGGTATAAGTGATAGATCCCAGTATGGTCCATCCAGGCCTCCCACATGCAACATCCAGCCTGTTTTCCATCTAATGCTGAACGCAGAGCAGGCAGCCATGAGGTGACAGGCACGTGGGTCCCTGATGACCACGAGGAAGGTCATGCACTAGTTTGGATTTCCAAGAAACCAGAAACACCTCTTTTGGACTTCGTATTGGCAAGAAATCAGCTTTTCGTGGTTCAGTCGCAGAGATTTCAGGGTTTAATCTGTTAACAGCAGCTAGCATTCCCTAATACACTTCGCTCTTCTCCACTCGAGTGGGTCTTCAAAGGCTAATGGAAGTGAGCTCCAATAGCACACTTCCCACTAGGTGCCATATATCATGCGAGCTCATGTGAGCTGTGCCAGCTTAAAAATGCCATGAGGTTGCCAGGTTCTGTGCCTCGGCAAAAATTAGTCCATGCCTTGTCAATTCTGTAGTTATGGAATTCTACGTGTATAAATAAAACTCTTTTTGTGTGTCAGCAGTTGAGACTTTTTTTTTTCTTTTACATTTGTCTTGTCACTTTTCAATAATTCCAAGGCCATGTGGCTAAATATATAACACTTACTCTTTCTTCATTTACAGGACTAGAGTACAGTATGCAGAGAAAAGGGAACAGGGTAAATGAAATACAAAATTAAATTTCTATTTCTACTTCTGGAACAAGAACATTTTTAAAAAACATCTTGCTCCATTTTTAACATGTCCTAACGTAACCTCAGCTTTACTTACTATTTGAAAAGAAAAACTTTTGGCAGTTTAGAAGCCATCTAATTGGACCATCCTCCTTTGAAGATAAAGTCGCCTGCCCGAACCTTTTCCTACTGGGCGATTTCTTCTTCAGAGGACAGACAGGCTGAACGAATCCCGCCACGCCCGATACAAGATACAGATCAGCAGGGTTCTACTTTTTGATGAGGAGAAATGACAACAGCAAAAAGAGTAGTTTCCAGCGATTGTTTGGAAAATAATGAGAAAACCAAAGTAAAATGGGAAAGAAACCTCCAGTTTAATAAAATATGCAAATATCTCAAAAGGCAAAAAAATTCAAAGATGGGCTCACCGAGTCTTACCTGTACCATTCCCCTCCTGACCTTCCTCCTTCTCCAAAAGCAACCCATAAAATAAAGGAGCAAAGCTGCTTTCTTGGGTTTTCTATTAAAAGTTTAATTTGCAACACACTCAAATGTGGGTTCTATTCTCTGGAGAAAATTGATGGGCCCTCGGTGGTGGAAGGCGTGCAGGCTGGTGGTTAAGGAGAGGGCCATTCATTTCGCTCTGTGACAGGAGGCAGACCGCAGTGGCAGCTGTGACCCTGCCTGCTCCTGTTGCTAGGAACATTTGGGACACTAAAATAAATTGATTGTACCAAAAGAATCTTTCACTTTCCCAACCACATCATCTTAATGGGAAATTCATACCACTTTGAGCTGCATTTACTGCTGAAATGGAATGATGGCTTCTAAAATGACTTTAGCCCATATTGAATTGTACCTAAGTTTATTGGGTTATGGGACAACATTTTGGTTTTAGTGAAGGCCATCATTCCAGAAGGCCCCAGACTCGGAGTCAATTATTCCTTCGTCAAATCCAAGGATGTGAATTTCTGCTTTAGCTCGCGATTGCCGTCTCTTTCCTCGGCTTGAAATACATTTATTTCCTCAACTCCCGTACATGTTCTTATATCCAAAACTAAGACTGAAGAATGTTATAGATCCTGGAAGAGACCAACGAATACAAATAAAATTCAAAGGAAAGGACCAAGGAGCAAGGACAGTTAGTTCTGCAGGGTAACATGGTGTAGCTTTCAGCCCTAAAATACACACTCACACGGAAAGGTCTTATGACTTAATTTGGCTGTGCACTGAAACTGTTCTCTATTACCCAGTTCTAATTATTTATTGACCCCCTCTCCCNGGGATGCAGGAATGTCGTTTAAAAACCTCTCAGAACCTCAGAGGAGGAGGGCGTGGGGGCTGCTACTAAGTGACTGGAGAGGCAGCCCCTGCAGAGACAGGAGGAGACTCAGTGCCACCCCTGACCCTGGGTTATACGCCCACCTCTATTTCCACCCAGCTCTGGGAGACAGCAGGGCATGCAGTTGGCCTGTATCAGCCTTTCTTTCCTCATCAGTGAAATGCAGAAAGTTATATCCACATCTCAGTGTTATTCTGAGGCTGAGAAGACAAAGCACCCCTCATAAGAGGGCGGGCCATTAGAAGGTACTCAAGACACTGGAGAATTTGTCACCTCAAAGTGATTTTCGTATTTGTGTACCATATCTCTCTCCCACCCAACTGTCAGCTCTGTGAGGGCAGAGACCAGCGGTTGTTTTGTTAGACCCTTCCTACCAAGAGACTAGCCACAGTGCGTGGCAGGTAATAAATGATTGATAAATTTTAAAGAGTGAATTAATGAATGGGAGTTATTTCTTACCATCCTGTGAATTACCTTAATGGGTAATTTTGTAAGAGCTGGTTTTTTTTATAATCTTGAGGGCTGACAACTGTGTGTATGTTTACATGAGAAACAGGTCAGGATCAAGGTGAGGACCTGATTTCTAAATACAGAGAGCCAGCAGGTTTTGCCCAGTTCCCATCTTTCTGCCAACCATTAGCCTTCGCCTCCTCCACCGCAGGGGATGGGGAAGTGTCATTATGGGGACAGGAGATAATCCTCATTTGCTCCGGGATTAAATCAGCACAAACAGCATGGACACTCTTTTAGTCTGTAATTAGATTCCAAAAGATCAAAGCTGAAACTAACAGGGCACATGGTTCCGATAAAAGATACTTTTAAGGGATGGGAGGAGGATGGGGGTCTCAGGAGGAAATCTCTGTGGAGTGTTTGCACCACCGGGATAGGAGAACAGCCCCGTTGCCAAAGCTTCAAAGCAAGTTCTGGTACCTCCATTATCTGCCATCAGCCAGAGTGGGCCCCTCCTCCGCCCGCCCATTTCCAGCCACTTAGCAAATACTAAGTGTGCGCAGCAACCCGGGGGAGGCCTCGGATAGCCCTCTGGTATTTGATTGTCCTTGATGGTTGCACCTGCTTATAACCTGGGCACTAAGGTGCTTCTTCTCAGGACCCATCAAAATGCCTACTTGTGGGTTCTGCATTCAAATCATCAAGGCCGGGACTCCAGTGAGATGAATGGGGCCCTCACCTTGGGGGCAAAATGTAGGAGTGCCCAAAGACTCAGTTACCGAGATAAATAACATTTGAATCCAATTTTAAAAAGTCAGGATTAATGCCAAAACAGTCCAGGAGGTACAAAATAGCAACTGTTGAAATAAAGACAGGATCTAACATGGTTGGGATTAGGTGGGGTGAGCGAGGGCCCGTGATGTCTTTATTTCCATGTTTGCCATTTTTCTCACCATGGCAACGCTGTGAAATAAACACATGATGCGCAAGTCTGAAGAGGACGTTCCCGAGCCCCACCGACAAATGGTTCCATGTTCCAAAGGCCAGGAACTGGGCCATAAACAACGAAGTCCTTCAAAAGCATTCCTTCCCTTTGACCTCTTAGTAGCACCTCTAGCAATTTATTATAAGGAATGATCTAGAANCCAGGTGACAACTTCCCATCACACGGAGAAACCAACAATAGGGAATCAACACATTACGTGCACGTGGGCTTCAGCGGCCTAAACAGCAGCAATGCCACCGACAGCAACGGTTGATAAAACACAGCCACCTGCTGTGCCATCCTGGGCTCTCACGGGACCCTTAACTAATCCTAGATGAAATACAAGCCTCTAGGTCCAGCGTTCAGGGCTGGTATCCCTTGGAGAGCAAAACACATGCACACATGTGGGCCGTCAAGAGCAATCCTTCTATTAAACAAATAATATTCCTACTGAACTACATGGTGCCTGGTATAAAAAGGTTTCCTTCCTTCTTAGTTAGTGATCTCATCAGCGAAGGTGTATCAGTTTCCTGTGGCCGCCATAACAAAGAACCACAAACCACGTGGCTTGAAACAATAGCAATTTTTAGTCTCACCGTTCTGGAGGTTAGAAGCTCCAGGTCAAGGTGGTGTCAGGGTTGGTTCCTTCCGGAGGCTGTAGGGGACAATCTGTCCCATGCCTCTGTCCGGGCTTCTGGTGGCCCCTGGCACCCCTTGGCTTGTAGATGCATCGCGCCAGTCTTCCATCGTCACGGGGCTCCATCCTCCATCCGTCTGTGTCTTCACATTATCTCCCCTCCATGCATGTGCGTCTGCCTCCAAATTTCCCCTTTGTATAAGCACATTAGTCATATTGGATTAGGGCTCACTCTAATGACCTCATTTTAACTTGATTGCCTCTGCAAAGATCCTGTGTCCAAACAATGCCACATTCTGAGACACTGGAGGTTAGGACTTCAACGTACCTTTTTCAGAGGACACAATTCAGCCCATAACAAAGCAGCTGGTTCCTTTCTATGAAGCTAGAGAAAATGCAGTGTAAGCATTCATGTCCAGAGCGAGTTCTGCAGAGCTGGGGGAGTTTTGTAGGGGTATCTCAAGGTATTTCTAAAGTTCTGCGAACTTTGACTCAGATTTCATTTAAAAATACATTGAAAACCCATCACCTAGACTCAAATGGGCTATGCATCACTTACGAACAGCAGTGCACAGCGTGTACTTCCAGAATAAATGTTGGGCTTTGGGTTTTGGTTTTTTTGGGAGGGGCCAGGAATAAAACTCCTTGTGTCACCTCTGTGCGTATATTCAATTAGTAGGTGATGGATTTAAAATGATTGTCACTTTATACTGGTCTCCTTTGAATTCGAGCCCTGTGCTTGACAGCATAAGAGCGTAAGCAAGTGTATAAGACTGCCTAAGTATGTAAGTGGATAGACAAGGGGTTCCTCAAGCTTCGTTACAAGTGTCCAGACACCTCCCTTCAGGGAGAGCTCTCAGTGGGCTCCATGGTGAATCATGCAAGAGAACACGTGGCATATGGACAGGGTGACACTGGGTAGAAAGGATGGCATTTCCGTAAAGCTTGGGAACGCTATTAGCCATGGCTTCTCAGGTTGCTGGTGACAGAAACCCATGTCAATCTAGTTGGAGTGAAAGGAGGACTTTGTGGGCTACTCCACAGAGTGTTTCTCCTCCTTCTGTTCCTCACTGCACAATTTCCCTGTGCAATTTCCTTGGTGCTCCTGTTGGGGCTACCAGGCATTGGCTCACTCACGCATAGTTCAATGCTCTTTGGCCACTTTCTTAAACCATGGAACGTGGAAAGCTAAAACTACATTTCCCAGATTCCCCTGTGGCTAAGGTCCCAGGTGGCCTAGGTTCCTCCTGAATGAAGTGTAAGCGAACAATGAGATAGCCACGGTGAGGGAGGATGCAGGCTCGTTGAGCAGGCTGGAGGCGGAATCACGTGGTCCTTCCGGATACCTCTGGAGGACGTTCTCGAGTCCAGTCCTCAGTGTCATGGGTGCTGTGCTGTGTGAGGCTCCATTAACAGTCTAGTGGGGCAGTTGTCTGGTTTCAGCTACGGCTATTCCTGGCTAGGTAGCCTCCAAACCTAGTTTTCAATATCTCCTGGAGATTCTGTGAACTATCGAACTATCTAAAAAATTATCTTAAAGGCCTTCCTCCACTGGAGGTGGAGGGGATTCTGTTGTCTGCTACCGAGAACTGTGATGGATACTGCACGACACCAATCCACTGGTATGCACACTGGTGACCCTTCAGCCCACAGCTCTCTGAAGCTGAAGACGGATACTGGACTATCTCCCAGACAACCCCAGCCAGATGCCCTCCAGGTCCCTTTATCTTCATAGGCTCCAAACCAAACTCATAACCTCCCCCTCCAAGACTGCTGTTCCTCTTTCCTTTATCAGATGCTGCCATTTTCCCAGGTACCCAAACCAAAATCTGAGACTCATCCTAGACTTGTCTCTCTCTTTCACCCCCAGTTTTTCAATTAGGGACAGCCCTACTTTCTAAGCATCCCCCAAATGTGTCCCTTCTTCTTTAATCTTCCTGCCCCACACCATAATTTCTTGCCTAGCCATCTCTTTACCAAGAAAAACTGTCTCCTATCTTCAGTCTCACACCAGTCAATTCATCCATTCACACTTTCTCCACAGGGATCTTTCAAACACTCAAACACAACCATGTCATCCCTTTGCTTGAATGTATTAAGTGGTTCCCCCACCATGATTGTGGTTTCAAGCTGGATGAATGGTATAAAGCCAGAGAGCATGTGCAGCAGAGGCTAGCTAAAGACACACCAAACCCACCTCCTCTTTCTTCTGAGAACATGGCTAGATCACATTTCCCAGCCTCTCTTCTAGTTAAAGGGCTTGATTATCAGTCAGACCCTACTTCAAACACTGGCTCTGCTATGGCATCAGTTAGCTCTTGCTGTGTAACAAACTATCCTGAAACGTAGTAGCTTAAAACAATCGCCATTTGTCATTTCTTACAAGCAGAAGGACTGGTGGTTCTGCTCTGGGCTAAGCTCAGCTGATGTTAGTTGGGCTTGTTCCTGCATTGGTACCACAATCGGTCAGCCAGGGGCTGTCTGGTTTATATAGGCTCAGCAGGGAGCCTCAGCCCTGCTCTGTGTGGCCTCGCCTCTGCCAGCTGGCTGGCCCAGACTTGTTCCCACAGCAGAGGCAAGGTCTCAAGAAAGAGCAGAAACATGCAGGCCATGCTGAGGTCCAGGGTCTGGATGACCCACCCTTTCACCACAGTCTCTCAGCCAAGACAAAGCACGGGCCAGCTCACCCTTTGCAGGGGTGGGAAAATAGACTCTAGCTCTTAATGGGAAAGGCTAGAGAGGCATATTGCAAAGGGAGAAAATAAAGAATTGCAGCCACATTTGCAGTTAACGGAACACAGCTATTCACTAGACATGTGACCTTACGTAAGTTTCCTCAACCATAAAACAGGGGAAGTTACACACACGGCTTGCACAAATGAGATCTGGAGGTAAGGTAAAGTCCTTAGCAGAGTGTTTGGCACATAGTAAGTGCTCATTCATCCTTTCCTACTTTTATTTTCCACGTCTCCCTGCAAGGTTTACCATTGTGCCTTTCGTGTGGCTGGTATAAGCTCAG
>NW_017731396.1:1227793-1248811 GCF_001890085.2 Hipposideros armiger
AAAAAATTAGCAATAAAATTACCTTTCTAATTATGTCTCATTCAGACTAGCATTGGTTTACATTTCCTGAGTGCGTACCCACAGGGTAGAAATGCTTTGCCCACAGAGGATCCGTAAAGTTACAAGGGCCGAATTGAGAATTGACTGATAACCAGGTTCTACATGGCAGGTGTCAGTTAAGCAACTGCAGCCTTCACGTCCCTATTTTCTGGTCCAGAATACCTGTACATTTCCCCTGCTTTCCCTTCATCCATCTGACTCCTATGTCTCACGTAGCTCAGACAACTTGTACACGATCCTTCTTTTGTGTGTGTCTCTACGTCCACAGCCTCTAGCAAGAAAAGACGAAGACCCTCCTTCCTCTGTGGACACCCACAGGCAAAGGATTAAAGGGTCTCTGCTCCATGGGGGCCAGCCGGGAGTTTCATATTCCCTCAATGAAATGTAAATCTCCGGAATAAATAATTTGCTTAGATCTTTTTGCAACATCCCAGGGGATCTATTTCCAGTTACCTCATGGAGTAGCACTGAGTACACACAACTGAATTAAAATACAAATATCTCCAATAAAGCATGAGTAGAAGTCTCTCTCTCTCTCTCTCTCTCTCTCTCTCTCTCTCTCTCTCTCGCTTTGCTCTTGTTCTGTCCTCAGATCTCAGCTTAAATGTCACAGTCACAGGAAAAGCACTGGAATCCTTATCTAAATTAGGCCCTACTGCATCTTGGAGGCAAGCATGGAAAGCCGTTATCCTGTGTTTGCTTACATGGGTAGAGTCACTCATCCCCACCAAAACACAGTCTTGGGGGGCAAGGAGCCCTTGTTTTGTTTGCAGTGTTGATGCCCACAGTCCAACACAGTGCTTGGCACCTGGTAGACGCTCGATAAATTGATGAGAAAATGAGTGAACGGATAAAATATATCTTGAGGACCCATTGTGATCAATTGTAGGGTTTCACAGAAAATGATTCTGAGGCTGGAAGACTTCCATGATCAATTAAAAAGCCGGCCCTGGGTCTAAAATCCGGTTTGTCAATCCTGACACTATGGACATTGGGGCTGGATGTTTGTTTGGCAGGGGGTGGGGGTGGGGAGGCGTCCTGTGCATTGAAGAAAGTTTAGCAACATGCCTGGCTGCTACCCACCAGATGCCAGGAGCACCACTCACCACCCCTTCCCACCAACCCACACAAGTTGTAACAATCAAAACCACCTCCAGACGTTGCTGAATGCCCCTGGGGAACAGGGCAAAATTGCTCTCCTCCTCTCTTATTTGACAGCCAGTCATCTAAAGGGTGATGGCGGGGTTGGGTATTATTTGGGAGCCGAATATTTGCCAATATGATAATAGGACATCATGAGGAGACTAGAATATTTTTTTGGGGGGGAGGGGTGGAACGCTAATACCTTTTATGTTCTATTTAAACATTTTTGAAAGCTGTGTTCTTGGAGCCTTAAACTTTCTAGGAATCTGAGAGGGTAAAGCTTAGCTTTAGGAATGTATTGCATATTTATTAAAACCATTGAAAACTCTTTGAGTTATGAGCGCTATTGTTTGTCTGAAGCCAGATTTTAATCTTCTTTCCCCCCCAAATTACACCCCCCCTTTCCCTGCATTTAATAACCCTTCAGAAAGCATACACTCTAGACTCACCAACTACAAGTAGGAAATCACTTGCGCTTGCTGTTTGATGAGCTAGATGGAACAATATAAAAAAAGGCTATTTTATTATAGCTTAATAGCCAGTCTTCAAAATAGAGATAATGATACCCAACCTCCGGTACCTCTCATGGCTGCGAGAGAAAGCTGAAGACATGCTGGCAGAGTGCTTGTAAAGCAGAGAGTGGTCTGCAAAAGCTTCTCTGAGCTTCCATAGGCCCCACATATGGCCTCATCACGAGTTATCCCAGGGCATGTTAACGTCTGGTTATCTGCCGGCACTGTGTCCGGAGTCCCTCTAGGGCAGTGCCAAGTTCTGTGCTAGGACACAAGCACCAAGTTCATGCATGTGGACTATACAATAGATTTGTTATGGCCTCCACCTGGCCAGCGGCCACTCTCCCTTCCCATGGTAACAATGCTTCCTCGCCGCCCCCGCCCCACTGTCTTGTGGGACTATTCATCAATGGGCACCCTCTTGCATTACAAGGCGGGGGAGGGCCCAGTGACCTCAGACTGTCAGGCTCTTTTAAGAATTGGAATTGTGGTCAAAGTGACACAAAGAGAGAGAAAATGGCTGGAGCTGATTCATCCTCACCACGGCACCCTGAAGCAACTGTGCTTTTAGTTCTTGAGCCCTAAATCTCCATAGCTGCCCTCTTCCTGTCTTTTCTGAGACAAGGCTCTTCAGTTTTTCCCAACAGCTACCCTATCTGCCTCCGGCACATGCTGCGCCCTGCTGTGCTGACCAGAGCTGTTCTCTGCTGCTGACAACCGGAGAGCCCCAGCCTGTTTCTCACCCCTGGCCTCCCTTCCACGAGGTTGTCACTAAGTCACATCCTGCTCACTGTAACACGGGCCACCGACTATTAGACCATCATAAATTCTATTTTATGATCATCTGAAGGGTGGATCATTAAAATAACCACTTGCATCTCAAAAATGTAAATAAGGGTTCTACAATGTGAAAATAAATTCCCAAATTGCTCTCNACGGGGGTTCAGCTTTGTTTACTGCTGACTCCACAGAGCTCCAGCGATGCCTAACAGACAGCAGGAGCTCACCAAATACTAGTGGAATCAATGAATGGATGCATGAAGGGTCTCCGTTCTGGTTTATTGGATGCAATATCCTATGTTATGTCTCTGAGGACATTAATTATATTTGTTTTAAATCTTATTCCAATTTCTCTATTAAATACTTTCTCAGATGTAAGGTTTTCAGTTTATTAAGTCTCTAATTCTATCACTTCTGCCTCATTTTGTTGGTAGTTTTCAAATGTTTGGTAGCTTTCTAAAATTAAGAGTCATTTTGTAATTGATACCCCTAACAGATCATTTTCTGGTTTAATTTAGATGGCACACTCTGGGCAAGCCCACTGTCCTTCTACTGTCTTCTCTCTGGGATTCTGGGACAGAATCCTAGGGCACACTTGGGCACAGACAAGGCTCTGTCGCCAACACAGGGTGAAAACGAAGTGTGTGAAGCCCAGACAAGTGACAGTAAATGATACCAATCACTTTGGAAGAGTAAACCTGTCCATCTTGATGAATAAGGAACAGGCTTTCCAATGAATTAGAAACATTCCATTAATGGGGGAACAAAAATCAAATGTGCTTACAGAAGAAAAATTCTTTTTTCCTCTGTACGAAGTTTTCTATAAGAAATCATTGGCCCTCTCCGGAAGGGCTGACCCCCTTGGCCAAAACGCATTCTCCAGCCCGCTGTGCCAACAGTTTAATTGTGCTCCCTTGAAATAAAAACTATACTTGAATGTGCCAGCAAACTCTGGAGAGGGGTTGGCACAACAGCAATAAGATGTCCTCCAGCTAGACTGGTGGGCAATCACTTAAGAGGTTCAGATTTCTCAGCTCCACATCTCTCTCCTCACCGGGCTTTAATGTTGCCCAACCACTCAAAGATTTATTCCTCTTGGAAGTACTGGCTGGCGCCCTTCCCCACCCCACCCCCACCCCAACTACTTGATTTGGGCTCCTTACTCTCCTCCCAGCACTCCAGGCATCTCTCTCCTACAATATTCTTCACCTGGCTCTGCAGAACTAAGGAGAAAGGGTGGCCTTGCTGTCTGGCACATGGCGAGCACTGAATAAACCCTCAGGAAAGCATCTTCCTTTCCCTGCGCCTCCCCCGCTCCTTGTAAATGCAAACAGGATACAGTAGGAACAGCCTTCCCAAGGCCTGGTGGGAGTGGGCGGGGCTAGGAGGGAGCACAGAAAACAATGTGGGAGGGGCTAGTCTGACAGGCAGGTGCACCAGGAGAGGCATGCTTGAGGAGAGGAAGGCATAACAGTCAGGGGAAGTGGAAACGTCCTGGAGAGAGATTTCATCAGCGCCACCATCTCACCAAAGGCAGAGGATGGCGGAGAAGGATGACAACCAGCTTCGCCACACTGAGCCAGATGCTGGGTGCTGAGAGCGACTCACCTTGTCCCTCTCCGGGGCGCAGCGTGACTTTGTCCCAGGGCAGCAGCTGCCTGTGAACTTGGCTAAGTCTCCATTCCACTTGCTTCTTTGCCCCCCGCCCCCTCCCAGTCCCACTAAACACCAAGCTTCAGCTGAAACTGATTAAGAAGCCCTAATGCTGATGTGAAATGTCAAGTGCTCCTCTGTTCTAAAAATATGCATCCGGAATACTTCCCAGATGAGAGAAGACATGCTTCCCTTTGATTCTGAGTTGGAAGGATGACAGTGGAGGCAGCAAGTTTGATGAAAAGAAAGGAAGAAACCAGGTGACAACTTCCCATCACACGGAGAAACCAACAATAGGGAATCAACACATTACGTGCACGTGGGCTTCAGCGGCCTAAACAGCAGCAATGCCACCGACAGCAACGGCTGATAAAACACAGCCACCTGCTGTGCCATCCTGGGCTCTCACGGGACCCTTAACTAATCCTAGATGAAATACAAACCTCTAGGTCCAGCGTTCAGGGCTGGTATTCCTTGGAGAGCAAAACACATGCACACATGTGGGCCGTCAAGAGCAATCCTTCTATTAAACAAATAATATTCCTACTGAACTACATGGTGCCTGGTATAAAAAGGTTTCCTTCCTTCTTAGTTAGTGATCTCATCAGCGAAGGTGTATCAGTTTCCTGTGGCCGCCATAACAAAGAACCACAAACCACGTGGCTTGAAACAATAGCAATTTTTAGTCTCACCGTTCTGGAGGTTAGAAGCTCCAGGTCAAGGTGGTGTCAGGGTTGGTTCCTTCCGGAGGCTGTAGGGGACAATCTGTCCCATGCCTCTGTCCGGGCTTCTGGTGGCCCCTGGCACCCCTTGGCTTGTAGATGCATCGCGCCAGTCTTCCATCGTCACGGGGCTCCATCCTCCATCCGTCTGTGTCTTCACATTATCTCCCCTCCATGCATGTGCGTCTGCCTCCAAATTTCCCCTTTGTATAAGCACATTAGTCATATTGGATTAGGGCTCACTCTAATGACCTCATTTTAACTTGATTGCCTCTGCAAAGATCCTGTGTCCAAACAATGCCACATTCTGAGACACTGGAGGTTAGGACTTCAACGTACCTTTTTCAGAGGACACAATTCAGCCCATAACAAAGCAGCTGGTCCCTTTCTATGAAGCTAGAGAAAATGCAGTGTAAGCATCCATGTCCAGAGCGAGTTCTGCAGAGCTGGGGGAGTTTTGTAGGGGTATCTCAAGGTATTTCTAAAGTTCTGCAAACTTTGACTCAGATTTCATTTAAAAATACATTGAAAACCCATCACCTAGACTCAAATGGGATATGCATCACTTACGAACAGCAGTGCACAGCGTGTACTTCCAGAATAAATGTTGGGCTTTGGGTTTTGGTTTTTTTGGGAGGGGCCAGGAATAAAACTCCTTGTGTCACCTCTGTGCGTATATTCAATTAGTAGGTGATGGATTTAAAATGATTGTCACTTTATACTGGTCTCCTTTGAATTCGAGCCCTGTGCTTGACAGCATAAGAGCGTAAGCAAGTGTATGAGACTGCCTAAGTGTGTAAGTGGATAGACAAGGGGTTCCTCAAGCTTCGTTACAAGTGTCCAGACACCTCCCTTCAGGGAGAGCTCTCACTGGGCTCCATGGTGAATCATGCAAGAGAACACGTGGCATATGGACAGGGTGACACTGGGTAGAAAGGATGGCATTTCCGTAAAGCTTGGGAACGCTATTAGCCATGGCTTCTCAGGTTGCTAGTGACAGAAACCCATGTCAATCTAGTTGGAGTGAAAGGAGGACTTTGTGGGCTACTCCACAGAGNCCCCATCTCCTCTGACGAGGGGAGGTGATTACGGGAGCTGTGTAACTGAGGGGCCTGTATCTAAGCCTGGAGAGGCCTGCAGGCTGAATTTTATTTATTTAAAATAATAATAATAATAGCTTTGCTTTAAAAGATAAAAATCACCACAGCAGAATGGGAAGTGGGTTTGTGCGAGTTATGTAAGAAACTGCAAGTTTCAGACCCACTGATTTTACAGTTTTGCGTCTGAGGATGAAAAAGAGGCCCTGCCTTTTTCAAGGTGCAGGGTAAGGATGGGGGATGGACACCAATTCCCAGAGGGGTAAGCTCAGCCCCCTAAGCCTCCTTTGAGTGATTGGCTTATCACTGTAGCTTTCTAGTTAGGGGAACTTCTTTCTGCAGTCTCCATGTCTTTCTTTCTCCTGTGGCCGTTAAGAGGTGGAAATCTGATGGTCTGAGTAGACTTAAAAATATTCCTGGGTTAATTTTCTTAAGATGAAAACTTTGCCTCTTTGCTCTCGTTCTAATTTCAGAGTTCGTTCTCCACTTGCCACAACACAGGGAGAGAGTTCTACAATAGTTATGTCTCCAGCAAGGTATCACATTTCCAAAGAGAACAAGGAAAATCTACACTTGGGGTCCTACTCATAGCCACAGCCAACATCTATGAGCTTGAGATGTCAAGCATCCTTCTGGTGCCTCACTTGGTATGATGTGAGGGCAGGAGAGTCTCTAGGGCCATCAACAGGGTGACACTTGTGGGCATGACCGTGAAGCCAGCTGCAGCTAGAAAGCACCAGATAACTGCACCAGTGATAACCACACGTGCATGCCCTGAGCAAGGGCAGACTTCAGAAAATACATGGAAGGATGGAAAGTGCTAGTGATGGGAGACATCGTCTTGCAGTGTACCTCTGTAATGAGTGAGTGAACTCCCTGGTTCCCAGGGTCCCCTTCCCAACATGCATTGTGCAGGGCTGACCCTCCCATTCGTCAGGAGCCAAGGCTTCCCCTGGTGGGGTCTCTGGTCCAAACCACGCTTCCCTAGCTGAGGCTAGCCTAGGGCATGAGTGTCCAGGACGCTCCAACGGCTAATCTAGTCACGTTATATCCGACTGTTTTTTGTTAGTTTGTTTGTTTTCCTTACCAGAAATTAATCAGAAAGCATAAACAACCAGAGGAGTTTCCTAAACCCTTCTAGAAAAGAAAATGAAGCCACCCAAATCACACTGAGCCTCTGGTGCTGGCAGGGCCCTCACCTACCTGCTGAATGCCAGGCTCGTCTCCTGCCAATCACGCCACGTCCTGCTGCCTCTCCCTCTGGCTGGGCGAGGGGAGTGCAGGTCTTTGGCGCATACGCTTTCAGGTTCCCTGAACACACACAACAGAAAGAAAGGCAGATGCACAAAGAACAGGGCAGGGGAAGGAAGGCACCGGGGAAAAGGGCAGAGCCTCATTCCACATCTCAACTAAGAAGGGGGCGGGGGAGGGGGGAGGAGAGGAGTAGGAATCAGACAGGAGAGAGGATGGAAGGAGGGGAGAGGCTGGGGGATGGGAGAAGGAAGGGGAGAGAGGAAAGCGAAGAGGAAAGGGATGGGGCTGAGAGAGCAGTGCGGGGAGGGGCGGCCCCGGAGATAGAGCTGATTTCATTTATTTTCCACCCAACATATTTGAATTTTGTCAGGACGTAAGCACAGAGTTGCTTGGAGATGACGAGAGTGTGGTTTATTTTATTTTGATTTTATTTTTTAAAAGGCTTGTTGACTTCACTCCTGGAGATGGACCTCTGGGTGGGGTGAACCAGTGACTCAGCCTCATTTAAAAGGAGTCCCCCGCACCCCCCAAACCCAGGCAGACAGCGGTTCAGGAAAGACACCTGGCTCACTGCCAGGCCTGGGCACCAGTGAGGGTCAGCGGGACGCAGGCCCTTCCCCGGTCACTCCATATTCTGTGGCCCGCAGGAGACCCCGCAGGACACAGCGTGGCTTTGCCGCTTAGGACCCGGCCTGGGAGAGGAAGACCTAACAGCCCACAAAGCGACCTGATTGTTTTTCCAAGCATTTGTGCGTCCTTTAATAAATAATGATCTTAGGTCTTCAGGGGAAAGAAGGAGGCAACTACCAATAGGAGATTTAATTTGCTGTAATCAACCCCTCTTAGCATGCAGAGTCACACATACGAGTAAAAGAATTAATCTCCACCAGAAAGAATTGCCTCCTCGGTGTTATGAATCTAATCACTTATGAGGCTGAGTCGGCAGTTTGGGTTTAGACGGAGCTCTCAGGAATAGAAGCCCCAAGATCCGGTTTCAAATGTGATCTGAATGGTACACTCCATTGAATGGGGAAGCCTGCAGACTACAAAGGGAACAGAATGCAAATAGAGGCATCGATCCCCTTTCAGACACCCCCATGCTGGAAACGTTTAGGGGATGAATCAATATCGCGGGCCTCTGGGCTGCCGTGTGTCATGTTCCTTCTTGGTTCCACTCTCTGGGGCGAATTGTCAGAGCTGCCAATCATCTCTGGCACCCCTGTTATACCTGGTAGACGTGTTTGCTCTGCGCACACCGTTTTATAATCCTCAGAGTGGAATTTCATTGCCCGGCAATGCTTTTTGCCTTTGCCTTTCTCCTAAGCAGGATTTATTGCTTCCAAGACGGATGTGACTTGACTCAGTGATGCCTTTGAAGTAGTCACTCTGCACAGCAGCCTCAGGTTCTCGGGAATACCTTTTGCCTGACTTCATTCAACCTGCTAGCTGATGTCAGAGTGTTTCATCATACTCTAATACTGTTAAGAGTCCTTTGAGCAGGGAACTGAGCAGGCTTCCATATCAACCAAATTAAGGGATGTGGTTACGCTCTTGAAGAGTTTACATCCTGCAACACGCACACCTATCGGACGTCTATTAATATCACAGAGTGCAGCCTGACAGGAAGGAGCGACGTGGAAGCTATATTCATATTCTGCTGCCCTCCTATTATGGATGAGCTTAGAATATGAAATCAGTACATTCATTCATCTTTGGAACTGAGGGGAGAGGCAAAGTCAAAAAACAACTGGAAAATAACTGAATTTCCAAAAACGCTCCATAAAGACTCTCATTAAAATTAACGTCTCTATAGACGTCAACTTCAAAACTGAAAAACCACATATCCCCCCCGGCCATCCCCCACATGTTGGTGTACCTTAGCATTTTATAAGCGTGGCCACCTTAATCGTACAGAGAGCGTATTTCAGAGGTGCTCTGAGCCTGGGGCTCTAAGGAGAGAGTATATTTCAGAGGTGACTCTAATTGACCAGTCATGGGCCTAGAATCATAACCACAAATAATGTTGCAAAGAGTTGGTGGTTTCGGAAGACGAGAAACGGGGGTGGTATTTTTAGACTAAACGAATCACGGTCTACCTCATCCTATATTAGTCTGAAAGACAAGAGGAGGAATCTTCCAGCAACAGGAGGCAAAAGAAACAAGGTTCCCAGACACCACTCTGCTTTCGTACCTGACTTTTCATGATTTTGGTTTTTTTCCTCTCAGGAGGAAGATCCAACCCATGGTCCTTTTAGAGTGTATGACTGAGGGGGATAGCCACCATACGCTGCTCCCTTTTATCTAGATATTTCAGCAAGAGCATTCTAGCAGGCTTTGATTTGGGATAAGGAGAGAAGGAGATAATAAAATGTTCCAACACAGTAACCACATTATATTGGATATTTCAGCCCCATGAGATAAAACAAAGGAAAAACTTGCGATCGACACTACTAAGGATGAACATTGTCAAATGAATTCAGCATTTAGAGGGAGACGGTATTTCCTCAAGCAACATTTTTGCAATCTAGTTCTAGGCACCAGTAAGAGGTAAAAAGATGAATAGTTTTTATTCCCTTGGATTTTGCCAACTGAAGTTTATACAGTATCTTTGGGGATTTCTTTAGACAGTTGCCTTGGCTGGGGTGCTAGCTATAGGATTGGGTCCAGGAGCCGAGGAAAGCTAATCCTTTCGAGAACAATTGGCTCTCTTTGATTTGGTAAATTGTTCTAAATTTCCCTTTCTTCTGAGGTTTAAAACTGGCTGCTGTAGCTTTAGAATCTTTCCTTTCTCCACCAGGCAGGCTCGGGGAGAAAGGAGAAGCTTAATGGGCCGCTCATGATATAGAGAAGGGAGAAGGGTGACTAGAAGGAAAGGTTTTGCATAATTTGGGCCATCTCACATAGGGGCTGAAAAAAATCCCACGGGAGCAACTTCAAACACTGACAGGTGAGAAGTGCATAAAAGCCTTGCCAGTTAAAGTCTTATTGGTACAAGTTCCAGACTTCAGGATTGATTTTTAAAAATCAAACATAAAACGCCACCATGGTAGAAACAAAAGCAAAGAAACCACAGTTCAAAATCGGATACGGAGCGGAACGTAGGACATCTCCAGCCATTCTGACCCTCACTGCTATTGAAGAAAACCAGCTCAGGAAGAATGATGCAGGGAAAATTAATATGCAATCACCAAACCCAAAGGTCATTTTCTGAAACATTTCTAGATGCTGAAGAGGTAGGAATGACAATAACATCTAGCTCAGCTTGGCCTCACTCACATAGAAAACTCCCACGTCTCTTAAAACACCTGGTGTTTACCTATCAACATTGCTAGAGAGACCCACCAACAAAGCCAGAAGGAGTCGACAGGTTATTTTTTAAATATTTCAATAAAAATCATGCACAAGGGGAAACCTTGAAGAGTAACATCTTAACAATAGCAGGCAATGAGCTAAATACTTTCCGTAATTAATGTATTGTTAGCATTACACAACAACGACAAAAAACCCAAACTGGTGCTGATTCGCTTACTGGTGGCCCATCCAACGTACCACAATATTCATTAGCTACTGAGCGACGCTGTTTGGGATAATCCTGCTCTACCCAAAGGCTCTGCCAACGCTGATGCCTGCCAAGTGTGTATGTAAATGGTTTTCACTTTTCCAAGGCTAGCGGGAGATCTGTTAAATTCGCAGAGACGACGCATATATTATTTTTGAGCCCTACTACTTTGCCTTAAAAACGAGTGACTTTAACACTAAATCCCAAATAATATCGAACTGGAGACACAATACTCAATATATCAGAATGTCTGTGACGTGGCTGTTTATCACAGCAGCAGTTTTAAAGAAGTGGGGTAGTTGGACATCTTTGCACAGCTTATGCCAAAAACAAGACGAAACAGGAGACCGCCGACCGGGCGTGTAGAGAATGGAGAATGTAGAATTTGTTGATCTCTGTACCTGAGCATCCATAAGGAGGTGCCTCATCAATATCATGGAACCCTTCAGAGTCTCCTTCTCAGCGGGCAGAAAGGGGTCTTTGTCCTCCTCCAGCGCCTTCGACTTGGTGACAATAAAATGAGATATTTGGTCGTTTAGGGTATGCAATGATTGCACCGCTGCAAAACAAGAGAAAGAAGGGAAGTGGAATCGCAACAGGTAGCTTTCAAAGAAACACTGGCTAGTAATTTTAAAGGGAAAAGCGAGAGTGTGCCTAAAAGGTATGAACCAGGCAGCTATCAAGAATCCCCCTGATACATCCATGAACCTCTTCAGCATCTGTGTTTAACAGCTAACAAATATTTATTGACCAATATTTACTTTCCAAATGAGCAAGCCTATATGGGGTGCTTGGGGATATAATCAGGAGCAAAACCAGACCTGATGCCCACCCTCATGGGACGTCCAGTCTTGTTGGGAAAACGGAAGCAAGGTAGCAAATACGTCTAACAAGGTGACTTTGTGGTTGGTGTATTTATAAATCACAGAGATTACCAGGACATGACGAGATGGCCCTAGATTAGATTTACATTTGTGGTAACAGAGTTGGCCATTTTACCTCTAAGCAGATGGCCTCTGTCATTAAGATTTATGAAGGGACAGTGGCCATGTTTTCCAACCAGTGCCACATGTGTGCTAGGAGGAGTATTGGTTCTCGATAATCTCCACAGCACTTGCCATCTGACGGGTTACAGATTTCAAGATTTTGCTTAGTTGTTATGCTCGCTGCTTGCTTCTGTCTCTGCTTTCTCCACAGCGCACTCAGTAAAGCAGAGTGTTGTTGTTTTTTAAATCTCTTTGTTCACAGTTATATTCCCCCAACGACTAGAACAGTGCTTGGCAAATAGAAGGTGCCCAATAAATATCGTTGAATTAATTTCCTTATTTTTCCTTGAATTAAAATTTTCTTTCCTTATAGAATGTCCATAATTTCCAGGTGAATCTCTCCTTTCAAACCAAGAATAAGCAAATCCTTGGCATTCTCAGGAAAGTTCACTGCACTAGCTACAATTCTGAGGGTGAAAAGAAATCATCAAAAACTAGTATACACAGGCGATCCAAGATGGCAGGTGGCAGGCCTCCAGGTGTCCTGGCTTTTTGTGGAGTTATCCCAGGCCGGGTACTGGTGGCAGCTGACCTGAGTTCACAGCAAAGCCTCTCCCACATGCCTCCAGGTACAGCACAGGCAGCAAACAACAGTGGATCACTTTGTAGCTCCTACCAGGTAGTCCCCAGCTTGTCACAGGCAGTGGGTGACCTGGGCCTGCACCGGAGCTCCTCCCAAGAGGCCCCAGAACCAACACACTTGGAGGCTGGCTTCAGACCACAGCAGAGCACTGCCCAATTAGCCCCATAAGCGGCATGCACAAAGGGTGGTCTCAACAGGCACCAGAGCCCACAGGGGGCAAATCCTACTCCATGTGGTCTGCCCCCCCCCACACAGCAACCCATAAGCTGTGGATGTGTAAATGGATTAAATGCTCAAATAAAAAAATAGGAGGCGCTGAATGGATAAGAAAACAGAACTCTTACATATGCTGCCTACAAGAGACTCACTTCAGATTGAAAGATACTCACAGACAGAAAGTAAAGGGATATAAAAAAATATTTCATGAAAATGGAAAAACAAAACAAAACAGCTGAAGTAGCAATATTTATACCAGACAAAATAGACTTTTAAACAAAGGATATAAGAAGACACAATGAAGGATCCAGTAATCCCACTTCTGGGACTTATTCAAAGAAATCCAAAATGCTACTTTGAGGGAATATGTGCATCCCTATGTTCATTGCAGCAGTGTTTACAGTGGCCAAGATATAGAGGCAGCCTGGGTGTCCCTGAATGGATGAATGGATAAAGGGGAGGTGGTATATAACTTGTATATGCAATGGAATATTGCTTGGTCATGGAAGGGAATGGGTTCTTGCCGTCTGCAGTCACAAGGACCGACCTGGAGGGTGTTGTGCTGAGTAGAGTATATCAGACAGAGAAAGACAGATGCAATATGATTTTGTTTATATGTGGAATCTAAGAACAATATTAACAAACAAACTCCTAGATACAGAAAACATTTTGATGGTTGCCAGATGGGAGGGACGTTGGGGGTGTCGGTGAAAGAAGGGGAAGGGATTAAGAAGTACAAATTGGTTGTTACACAGTTGTTAAGGAGATGTAGGGTATGGCATAAGGGATATAGTCAATAATATTGTAATAACTATGCATGTTGTCAGATGGGTATTAGATTTTGGGGGGTGATGGATGGTAGAACGTTGGGGGCAGGGTGAAAAAGGTAAAGGGATTAAAGAGTACAAATTGGTAGTTACAAAATAGTCGTGAGGGTATAAAGTAAAGCATATAGAATATAGTCAATGATATGGTAATAACTATGTGTAGTGCCAGGTGGGTACTAGACTAGCCAGGGGGATCACTTCATAAGTTATGTAAATGTCTAACCATTATGCTATACACCTGAAATTAATATAAAATAATACTGAATGTCAACTGTAATTAAAAAATTTAAAAAGGAGGGAAAAGAGGAAGGGGAATAAGAGGTCCAAATTTCCAGGTAGAAAAAAAGTCATGGGGATGTAACGTACAGCCTGGGAAATATAGTCAATAATATTGTGACAGCATAATACAGTGTCAGATGGTTGCTGGACTTAATCATGGTGATTACTTTTTTAGGTATATAAATGTTGAATAACTATGGTGTATCCCTGAAACTAATATAGTATTGTATGTTAGCTATATTTTTAATAAAAATATCCTTTTAATTAAAAACCTGGAAAAAAATACTAGTATATATAGCACGACTGTGAGGACTGCTGCTATAGATTATGAGGAATTAAAAGTTCAGATTACCCTCTGGCTGTAAGTAACTAGCAAACTGTACAATATCTTAGAAACAATTATTTTTACACATTAAACAACAGACAGCACAGGACTGAGATCCTTTAGAAAAGTGAAAAAAACCCCAAGTTGGGTCTTATCATCACCAGGCATTTGGAAAAAAGAGTTCAGACTCCAGCTGAGAAACAGGAATCCAGGGAGAGCCCAGCAATCTCACTGCATTGAGGGGGCAGAGATTGCAAAGGGTAAGTTTGCTTAAATTTGCCAGACAGAGCACTGCAGAGAAGGCAGTTACAGAGAGATTTCCAGAAATCTGCCCAGGGGTCCCTTTGAGTTATTGGCTGAATATTAATCTTGTGTGTGGGTAAGATGAAACTCTACATGACCTGGCAAGAAAAAAATTCCAGGAGATAAGGTTAAAGTTTGGGAAGCTGTAAGCCAAACAATCCCAAGAGAACTCACGAGGCCAGGGATTGTCTGCGTGTTCACCAGCCAAAGTGAAGGGGCTTTGTTGGAATACAGGGCACGTTCAGTAGGGACAGGCATTAGACATGAATCTAAATAATTCCCAGAAGAAAGCCTACTGTAGGTCCATCCAACAGGGTTTCAAAGTAAGCCTGGAAAGGACTGAACTAATCTACAAGTAACTAAAATTACTGCTAGAAAAAAAAAGGAGCATTTTGTAGCCTCCCCAAATGTAAAATTTATAATGCTCAGTATTCAGTAAAAATAACCAGACATGTAAAAAAGCAAGAAAGTGTGACTCATACCCTGTAGGAAAAATAATCAGTGTATAGAAACAGACCCAGAAATATCAAGCAATAGTATCAACAAACATGGCTATTAAGACAGCTATTAAAGATATGTTTTGTATGTTCAAACCATAAAATAAAACTTGATTATAATGAGGATTAAAATAGAATATTTAAGTGAGAACCAAATGGAACTTCCAGGGATGAAAAATGCAATATCCAAAATGAAGTTTTTATTGAATGAGATTAATAGCAGATTGAATAATACAGAAGAGATGATCAGTGAACTTGAAATTATAGTAATAAAACTATCTATAATCAATAAACAAGCCCTCTCTGACAACATAAAACTATCTGACACACAGGCAGCCGGAGTCTATCTGGGTGGGGGGGTGAGGGTTCAGGGTAGGGGCAGAAAGAATATTTGAAGAAATAATAGACAAAGTTTTTTCCAAGTTTGATAAAATTATAAACCTACAAATCCAAGAATTTCAATAAATACCAAGCAGGATAAATAGATGCATAAAGAAAACTACACCAAGGTGTACTATAATCAAATTTCCAAACAAACAAACACACTGTGAGAAAATCTTAAAATAAGCCAGAGAAAAATGGCACGTTGCATTGAGAGGAGCAAAGAATGATGTCAGACATGTCATCAAAATCTATGCAAACCAGAAGATATTCTATGCATCTTGAAAGCACCGAAAGAAAAAAACACTTGTCAACCTAGAATTCTATAACCAATAATAATATCTTTCAAAAAGGAAGGTGAAATAAAGACCTTTGGTTTCTAAAAGGTGAGAGAATCCATCACCAGTAGACATTCATTAAAAGAAATGTTAAAGAAATTTCTTTAGGCAGAAGGAAAAATGACATTACATGGAAATCTTTATTTACAAAAATGAAGAAAAGGATGCTTGAAAGGGGCAATAACATACTGCCCCTTTGAGTAACAGAAACATATTTTCTTTCTCACCTTTTAATTAAAATAATAGATGGTTTAAAGCAAAAAACATAATGTAATGTCAGATAGATAACACGTAAAAGAAAAACATGACAACAGCACAAAGAATGAGAGAGTGCAAATGGAAGTATATTGTTGTAAAGTCTATATATTACCCATATGGTGGTATGTTATTCAAAGGAAGACCCTGTTAAGTAAAATATGCATACTGTAAATCCTACAGTAAATAAATAAATAAATAAATGGTGGTTTTGAACTATGGAGAATCAAACTTGAAGGACTGAGCAGAGAGCTGCAACTATAAGCCGTAGAGTAGAAAGAACACAGGATATGACATCAGAGCAGTTTCTCATTGCACAGGAAGACGCTCAAACCTTCCCTGGATTGGGGGAGGAGCTTTGCTAAAACAGAGAAAGATGAACAAGAAAGTATGGGCCTGATTCTTGCCTATCCTGAATCCTTGTTCTCCAAAGGAGGTGGTTAGAAACACCCAGAGAGATTTGGGATCTGCAAGCAGAAGTGACTTAGAGTCCTATATCCTGCCCTGGACAGCTGGGTGGGGGAGTCTCTCAGGGCACATGCCAATATGACGTAGCCAATTTTAGGGCAGAAATGATAGCCACATGGAATTTTAAGTCAGAGAAGATCTGAGGTAGCTCTACTGCCCTGCCACCCTCATCCCCCTACCCCCACCTCCAGCCTCCCTCAGCATCACTGGAGCTGAAGATATCTCCATGGAGTCTAGAAATGTCCAGAGGGTGATTCGTGGGCCAGATACACATCCCTAAGACAGGACAATCCATAAGCTTCCCGAGAACCCAAAAAGAAGGGATAGAGAAAGGGTACGGGGAGCAATTTGAATTTACTTGATATTTACCCAGAAGATACGAAGTTTTTAAGCACAAGTGACTGAGCTACCATCGGTGGAAAGGTGGGTTCCAGATCTAACTTGAGTTCCATTACAAAAAGTTAAAAACGACAACAATAACAACAACAGATGACTTTGTGGAGCTGTGACTGGACACTTTTTATCCCTCTAATTTTCCTCCCTACATGCCTTGTAAATAGGAAGATGGGAGCACACCGTACCCTAAGGAGAACAATTGAACAGGCATCCAAATAACCAGCCCAGGATCTAGGACCAACGTCTGGATGGTCCTTGCCACATTTTCGACCACTATCCTGCCTTCCCTTTCCCTCCTCCCAGTAGACGGACATGATGTTCTCAGGAGCAAGCCTTTCTTCCTAAGTCATTCTGATGACACCCCAGTTCTCAAGTGGCTTATAAACACACAGAGTCTGCTGTCAGCCAAAATCCTCATCTAATTCTTGGAAGGGAGACATTACCGTCAGTGATTTCCACTCTAACTAGATGAGTGAATTTGGAATTCTTCTTATGCATCTATTACAACTCTCTCTGCTCTTGTTCCAAAAAATTAAGGCTCAGTGACTAAAACCTGCTCTAAATTTAAGTTTCTCCTAAATTCGAAAGACACACTGAAAGAGTGAACACTATCCTCCTCTGCTCAAAGAATAGACACTTCCATCAGAAAACTTACCATAATCTATTGTCACTGGTCATGTAAGAAGCTATCGGTGGTACACTTAATTATTGGATCCCGAACTGCTCCTGGATGAAGCTATTCCTACAGATCCCTCCCCTGTGACCCTTCTTGGTGGAGAAATATATCCCTACCTTGAGTGATGTCAGGCTTTGTTGCATGACTTGCTTTAGTCAATTCAATGTGAGCAGATGTGAGCTATGCCACGTCTAAGCAGAAGCTTTAAGAACCATCACATGGTTTCACTATCATTTCTTTCCCCTTTGCCAGGAGAACGGCCAGATCCCAGAACAAAGAAGACACGTAAGTGAAAAACAAACCTTTGCAACTGTGAAGCACCAAAATATGGAAGAATGTTTGTTACTGGAGCACAGGCTAATGAAAGCTGACTGTTGCAAAGTCTCTGGATTCGCTGTGACTCCACTGAAGGCAGGAATGGAATTTTGTATCACTGTATCATTGGTGTTCGACAAAGAAGAGTCACTTGGGAAATGTTTATTGAGTGAATAAATACAGTTGGTTTGAGAGTACACCTTCTAAAGCCAGATAGCCTGGTCTAAATCCCACCTGCCCCACTGACTAGCTGTAATGTAATAATGATAAGAATTATAGTTGACTGTGTGCCTGTCGTATGTCAGGGGCTTTTCAAACCTTTGTGCAGAATGATGAGTCATTAATTACGTGGGTCCTAGGGTCCGAGCCTGAGTTCAAAGCCAGCCCTGCCATTGACTAACTGGGTGAACTCGTACATATTACCTTATATCCCACAGTGCCCAGCACATCGTAAGTGCTCAGTACATGTTGGCTGTTGTTATCGGGGAAGATCTATTATAGATGAGGAATCTGAAGCTCAGAGAGTTTTACCCAACAGATGAGACCCAAGGCCATGACTCCCTAATGCCTGTTCTCATGATCTTGCTACAATACCACACTGCTGACCCAGAATGAAGTCTAACCAGAGACAAGTGGGAGTGTTATACCACCAACACCAGCCAAGTGGGGCACAATAAAAGGGGAGGGTGGGGATGTCTAGATGGTTTTTTTTTCAAATATAAAACAAGCATATAACAGAGTGCCTGGCACACAGTAAACACTGCATGTACTAAAAATGGCTAGGATTTGAAGCCCTTCACTGCTGCTTCTCTGGCTACATTTCTTGAACCTCTTATCTCCATCTCACCGTTCCTCCATTGATAATAATTATTATTGTTATTATATTATATTATATTAATGTTATAGCAAACATCTATGGAGGACCCATGATTTGGCAAACACTGTACCACATGTTTAATGGGCATTACCTCATATAATCTCCCCAACAACTCTATTAAAGAAAGTGCCGTTATTATTCCTATTTTACAAATGAAGAAAACTTGGATTGAGTGGCTTGCCCAAGGTTATGCACAAGTCAGTGAGGGCGGCACAATGCGCACCTGGGCAGAGCCCAGGCACGCAGTCCCTGCTTTATACCACCGTCACCCTCACACCACTTTCTCCTCCATCCCATTCCCACCAATCTCTCCTCTGTGCGGACACAACTGCCACCCTGGTCCCCCACTCTCTACCACTCCATTCTCACCACTTCCTTTAAGGCATAACCAAGGAGTCCACCCTGATGATGTATTTCCACCTGGGTGCCACACGGAGCAATCCTAGGAGTACAGTGTCAGGCTGCCTCAGGGCTGCCACCTGGTAATCACCCTGCACTTTTACAGGTGAGGAAACTGAGGCCGGGAAAGATTACCCAGCTTCCTCAAGATGCTGTGAAGGTTTGAGAGTATGGACCCTGAAGCCAGTCGGCCTGGGTCCCAATCCTGTCTGCCTCTCCAGCTAGCCGTGTAACCTTGGGGGTGGGGGGTACTTAACCCCTCGCTTTCCCTATCTGTAAGCGGGGATAATGATAGTAACCATTTCATAGAGTTGCTCTGAGAATTAAATGAGAGTTTGCATGAAGCATGAGACACGGTATCTATCACATGGTAAATTGATAAAAAACGTTAACTATGATGATTATTATTCCAGTCTTTACCTTGCTGATATTAACTAGTTCCTAACAGGTTCATTATTAACTCCTTGTTATATGAACAAGCCCACAATGGTCCCTGTGTATCGGCCCCTAGGTTATTTCTTCAGTACAGGCTGAGACCCATTTGCTGAAAAGCCTGCCGGTGGCAAACTCAAATTTTTACACATCCAATTGTTTTAAATGTAGCCCCATTCAGCAGATTTTTAGCTAGTTAGAGCCTTTCTGCTTTGCATACCCCACAAAACTGTGCCCAACATCTGCTAGCCATAATTAAGATAAGCCCTGGGACATAAAGACCCCGAGCCACAGTTGCTCTAGCTGTCCCCAGCCTCCCCACTGTGCTGAGTGACATCACCTAACATGGAAGTCTCCTCTGGGATCCGTCCTCTCTCCCAGGAGTTCCTTTGCTCTCCTTGCCTTCTGAGTATCTGCCCCCTGCACTTCTCAACAGCCTTCTGCTGTGAGGGGCTCCCCCGACCCCACCCCAAGCAAACCTGTCAAAGCTTCACCCAATAAAGCATGTGTGCGCTACTGCCACCTAGTGGTCATATCTTTTTCTTTGAGGCGCTCCCAGATCCCTTACATCGCCTACACTACCCATTTGTCTACTCATTTGGGGTCCCCAGTTACAACTAGTTCCACTACCTCACACACAATGAAAACTTGATCACTACAAGTTGAATAACTGGAAGGAATGATAGCAGGAAGAAATGTCCTCCCGGTGTGATTATGTATGGACCTAGTCTTCAAGGCATGTCATCTGTGTTAGGCTATGTCATGGGTACTTTATGGATTTGTCTGGTTAGCAGCTATTTCCCTCTTCTTTTAATACAAGAAACCCTCTTTTGCTTTTGTGGAAACACCCATCCCCACTTGTGCTTCGTGTAGGGCTGATCCCACTGCCAGGTCCCAGAGGTGGGCGCATAGTCTAAGCTTGGCCAGCCCAAGAATTTCATCTCCATGGCAACAGTGATGGGTTCAGGAGAGGGCAGGTGACCAAACTCAGCCAGGGCTCTGTGATAGAACTATTACGAAAGAGCCTCTCTCCCTTGTTCGGTTGGGACTGCTAAACTGGTAGATTTGTGGAATAGCTGGCGGCCTGTGAAGCCATCATTTGAGGAGCCCTACCTGAGACTAAAACCAACCGAGTAAAGAGGGAAATAGCACTGACAGCTGGGGAACAAGATGCTTATCCGTATGGCTACAGCAATGGATTCAGCCCCAGGTGCTGCGCTCAGGTGGGTCAGTAAAGCCCCTTCTCTTCATTCGCTCATCTGGGTTGGGCTTCTGTCATTTGCATCCCGGAAGTCGTGACTACTACAAAGAAGCCTACGCTTTTTCTTCATTGCAATGGCTCCGTGTGATTATTTCTTTAGTGTCTGACTCCCTCTGTGGCAGATTAAAGATGATCTTCAATTTTGCGCTGCTCCTCCCACTGAGAAGTAGAGCATCAAGCCCCTCCCTGAGCCTGGCTGGCCTTAGCGACATGGTTGGCCAGCTGTAAGAGGCAGAAGTGACAGTCTGGGATTTCCAAGGCTAGATCCTAAGAGTCCTTGCAGCTTCTGTTCATGACCTTGGGACACTCGCCCTGGGAGAAGCCAGCTGCCATATAAACAGCCTGACTACCCTGAGACCACCAC
>NW_017731396.1:1252696-1255967 GCF_001890085.2 Hipposideros armiger
TGGTGACGGAAGGAGAACTGACTCTGGGTGATGGACACACAATGCAATATACAGATGATGTATTATAGAATTGTGCACTTTGAAACCTATGTAATTGTACTAACCAATGTCACCTCAGTGAATTTAATTAAAAACCCCACCACCACCACCACCAGTAATGGCAGCTGCTCTTTATTAAGCACTAAATGAGTGTCAAACCCTGTGTTGAGCACTTAACATGCATCATCGCATTTCATCTTCATATAGCTCATGCTTTAAGCACTACGGCTCCATCCTTCTGTTGGGGAAACAGAGGCTCAACAGCATCGGTAAACTGGCCCCAGCCATACAACCACATAGTGTGAAAGACTCCACAGCCCTCTCCTTCCTGCCGCAGGACTGAGCAGATACTTCTAGGGGGATGGAAGGATCCAATGATCCATTGCTACACTAACTCTATGAAGTGTTAGATCTCCCTCCGCTATGCAATAGAAAGCTCGGTGCCTGCCGACACACAAGGCTCCCTCCATTGGAAAGGACCCTGAGCACTCTCATGTAAGGAAACCCCAGACAAGTACCAAGCTGCACAAAGATAACAGGTGTTCTCACTGGCAGTGTCTCTCCATCATGCTGTGGTCCCACCTAGAGGAGACTAATCATACGCTGCTGCCCTGGCACTCAAGAGCTGCTATCCTTCTCGTTATATACAGGCGTCCAGGTTACCAAGGCGAACTCCACTTCGACCTAATGGGGGCTGCAAGGGGATATGTTACAATACAGTCGCCCTGTGAGAAATGGATTATGACAAAACCGTGTAGCTGGGAGACTTGCCTGGGCATACTGCATGGGTCTTCATTTGAATGTCACTGTCCAGNGTTTTGGGGTGGTTTGTTATGCAGCAATTGATAACTGTAATACCCTCACTAAACTGTAACTTCCACGAGGCAGCAACAGTTTTTTCAGTTCACTGCTGTACCTTTCCCTCCAAGCACAGCACCCGGCACATAGTAGCGCTTGAATAAACAAACATTTGTCCAAAAGGAAAAAAAAAATGATTACGTGAAGGAAAAAGCCAACTTCACTCCACTTTGTCCCCCACCCCCACCCCCAACATCCTAGAATCAGGTGTTATGAACATTCTTCTCCATTTGGCCTATAAAAATCTCAACCAAATAATATTTTCTTAAATTGCATGATGAATTACGAATGAGGAGCCATATATATGCTTTCTTACCTGCCGGAGTTTAAGAAATTGAGTCATAAAAACCACTTTATTTGGTTGGTGGTTCTGAATGTGAAATGATGTTAAATTTATTTCACGTTATTTTGGTCCACAAATTTGAAGACACGTATTTCTATAGCAGGCTTATTTATACAAAGTACTCATTTGAATTTCACTGCACATTAATGAGTATTTATTTAGGTTTAAGATAAGGATGGCACATTCATGGTTTGGCAGGGGGAAAAAAGTAATGAGTTACAGCATTTTAGGTCATTAGCAAAAATAGAAGGTACACATAAAATTTCTTAACGCTCTCAGACGAGGAATAACAGCTTATCATACTGTGCCTCCGTTTTTATAGATCAGATGAAGTACAGAACATGAAATAATAATATGACCCTAAACCCTCATTTTATGCAGATAAGTCCAGATGGCACTGAGATAGGCTGTTGTACATTTTCATAGAAAAATATATCAAATGAATCATCTCATGGGGCACAGCCTTGCCACAAGAAGCTCCATGGGTTTTTATGGTCTTGTCATTTATATGGTCCATAGATATGAACTAATGATCAAATTTACCCCTGCATGTTAAACAACCTTTGCTTTTCTTATATTTCAAATTCCATGTTGTATTTTGCACTGCAATGTTCACGAGTTTCCGGTTCTTGCTTTAATATGGTCTCATTAAATAAATGAAGCCTAAATAATTCAGGTATGTCCCTCCCCTCCCCCACCCCCACCATTGTTATAATAAAACTCATTCTGCACGTTAAAAGTTGATATAGGAGAAATTCATGCACTGCTGGTGGGGATACGAAATGGTGCGGCCACTGTGAAAGACAGCTTGGCAGTTCCTCAAACAGCTAACCATGGAATTTCCAAATGAGCCAACACTTCTACTCTTCAGTATGTCACCAAAAGAATTGGGCGAGGAAAAAAAGTGTTTAAGCAAACACTTGTCCATGAATGTTCACAGCGGCATTAGTCATAATAGTCAAAGGAGGAAACAGCCCAGATGTCCATCAACTCATCAGTTGGATACACAAAATGAGTTGTATTCATACCATGGGATATTATTTGGCCATAAAAAGGGATGAAGTTCTAATACAGGTCACAACATGGATGAACCTTGAAAACATTATGCTAAATCGAAGAAGCCAATCGCAAAAGGCCACATTGTACGATTCCATTTATATGAAATGCCCAGAATAAGCAAATCCACAGAAAGGGAATGCAGATGGGTGATTGACAGGGATGACGGGGCTGGAATGGAGGGCACGACAGCTTAACGGGTTGGGGGTTTCCTTTCATGGTGATGAAAAGAGTCTGATACTAGATAGCGGTGAAGGCTACACAACATTGTGAATGTATTAAATTCCACCGAATTGCTCGCTTTAGAACGGTTAAATGGTTAAGTGTTATGTTATTTGTATTTTACCACAATTTAAAAAAAAATTGGGTGACCAGTTGAAGATCATACACCTAAAAAAAAAAAATCAACACTGAAACATCCTCCTAGAGTCAGACAATTGAGTAGTGCCTGGCACGAAAGGATGACACTGTGGACCCCACAACTGGGGTTCGCCTTGTGGCAAAATGAGAACAAATCCCAGTATGTCACCTTGGCACCAATGGGAAAGATGTAAGCTACACATCTGGTCAGACTTACATGTAAGCAACAAAATAAACTCTTAGAACCAAGGGTTTGACGTGCTGCTAATGACTTTACCACCAACTTCTTCAAATGGAGAGATTTGCAAGAGACCCAGGGTTACGTGGTGGGAGCTGAGAAATGCATGTGGGCTTAGATGCAGAGCAATGACACAGCAGAAGTGACAACACAGGCAACAAAAGTGGCGATGATGTGTGCAACGGGTTAGAGAAAATCCAGGCATGGTGGTGACAGAATCAGGCCCTGACTGGACCCACAGGGCTTGAGAGCTGATGGGCTACGTCACAGAGGAGCTGGAGAGAGTGCCGAGGAGGGGATGCAATTCAGGACAAAGACTGGAAGGTAAATGTGGCCCGGGTCTTAGGAACTCAAGTGTGTGGCCAGAGAAAAACTTG
>NW_017731396.1:1263332-1299661 GCF_001890085.2 Hipposideros armiger
TTCCTGGTCCTAGGTGTTCAGTGACAAATAAAAAATTGCAAAGACATCACCAACACAGAAAATGTTAAAGAAAAACTATGACCCTTTTGCCATAGCTTAACCTACAATTAATTACGCTGCTATTGGACCGTCTCATAGAAAGACCCACATCGTGGGAAAAGAATCCACACCGTTCCCTGTCACTATTTTATATCAGCCAGAGCTACTTCCAAAAAAAAATCGAACAGAATAAAAATATCCTTGGAGGTGACATGCGCCCCACGCTGAGTCATCCTCCTTCATTTTCGGAGGGGACCCACGGCCCCTGGCAGGCAGAGAAGAAGCCCGCGCTCTCGATGTCCATCTCACGGCATGAATTCCAGCATCCCGTGCTTCGAGACACGCTTTCCTCTTCGCACACATCCTCTTACTCTAATGGGAGGAGCTTCAGTGAGAGCCGAAGCAGAGGGCAATCGCGCGCAGCGAATCAACTAAACGACAAGAGTTCATTAAGTCCCTGCACGGCCCCTGGGCCAAGTTCAAGGGCTGCAAGAACCATCTCCCCCACAAGAGCGTGAGAGTCTATTTATGGGCCGTGCTGATGGTTCCCACATAGACTAGGGTTGGGTGTGAGGTTGGGGGGTGGGAGGGTGTCAATGTTCAAACACAATTTTATTTTTTGATCATTTTAAAGAAAAACAACAGTTAATGGGCTTTCCCCTGCTCCAAACAGAAGATGCAATGTATGGGCCCACAGCCTTCCGAAAAAATAAGGGTGCACTACATAAATAAAGGAAGGAATTTGGAGATCCTTCACTTTTTTACTTAAGTCCTAAAATTTTTTGTTAATTCTTGGCTTAAGGTTTATCAAAGGAAATCTTGTACTCGATTTTAATTACCACCTAGGCTACTTAATTACTTTTGGTCTGTTAATATTTCAAATGCATTTCATTTGGTCTGTTAATATTTTAAATGCATTTCATTTTACTCTACCCTCACCTGAATTCTAAAGTTCCACAGGAAACCACTTAGCATCTCAAATAAATTCTATTTTTAGCATAGGGGAGCTTATAGGTTTATGGAAGCAATGAAGAAACCAGTTAGCATGGAGTCATATTTTTTTTCCAGATAAATTTGCTGTGTTTGAAAGACTCTACATTTCGTTATTCAGTCAACAAACACAGTGGCGTCGTAGTTAGAAGTCAGGTTGGGATTTCAAATCGTGGCACTTCCACCTGCTAACTACAGGCCTTGGGGCAAGTTAGCAAATCTCTCTGAGCCTCAGTTTCCTCATCTGTAAAGTGGCGATAATAATANTCGTAGTTAGAAGTCAGGTTGGGATTTCAAATCGTGGCACTTCCACCTGCTAACTACAGGCCTTGGGGCAAGTTAGCAAATCTCTCTGAGCCTCAGTTTCCTCATCTGTAAAGTGGCGATAATAATATTACCTATTGCAAAGGGTTGTTGTGAGGACTAAATGAATTACTATACATAAAGAGTTTGCAATAGTACCCAGGCTATGGCAGTTGCTCAGTGAACTTAGGGTTTGTTTTTTGTTGTTGTTGTTTTTGGTTTTATTTGGTTTTTAACTGCTACTTCTACTGCAAAGAGGCTGATGATAATGACTACTGCTGTGTTATTCTTCAAGTTCCAGATCAAACAGCAATGGACACGATAAAGATATCATCTGCCCTCAAGGAGTTTACAATGTAAAGGGATGCTGACAGTGAGCAAGTAATTCCAAACTGTAAGGAGCCCCATGACTCAGAGTACGGAAGGTCACAGGAATAGAAGCCACGCCCACACGCAAACACAGACTGGAAACATCCTACGGACGTGCGTGGATAAATTCTTTATTACCCACCGTTATGGTTTCCACAGGCACGTGCTTCCTTCTGCAGAGCCACGAAATCCAAAAGCAAGCAGGAAGCTCCTTTAATTTTGGATCTACCCTCTGAGTTCTTGGCTACACCCTCTGAGCCACTGTTCCTTTTAAATGATAGCTCGTTTCCAGCTGCAGTTTTCTTAGTCTGACTTTCACTGATAGAACTCTAGGGATCCATTGACGGTTTTTTGTTTTTTTTTTTTTACTTTTTGTCCTGTCCAAGCTGATAGTGTATCTATCAGTACTATTCTCTTAAAAGCATTGTGGGTCTACTGTGAATCGCACTGGAGTTTATTCCATGAGACAAAACCACATTCCACAGCTCTTCAAGATAAGCCCTTTTCTACCTGAAAAGGGTTTTTGCTGAAACTTCTGAGGGACAACCTTAACCCTCTCAGAAGCCCTGTTGTTCAGCTGACCAGTCTCTTGAGGCACCACCTTAGATATTTCTAAGGTCTGAACAAAGGATTTTATAGCTACACCGTTGGCTTTATTTATCTTTATACCATGTTTTCACAAGAGGCCTCTGAATTTGCTCTTTGCCTGGGAACCATTTCTTAACCTTAGCCCTGTTTGGCATCTGGAGAGAATGGAATTTCCAAAACCAGTAAGTCCTGGCTTTTTAAAAAATTTAAGTATAGCTGGTATACGATACTATATTAGTTGCAGGTGTCCAGTATACTGACTAGCATTTGTGATCACCACACTAAGTCTAGTGATCATCTGTCACCCTGCAGACTTATCACAATATTATTGACTAGATTCCCCTTCATCTCTTTTACCCATCCCCCACCCCCCGCCCCTCTGGCAACCATCAGTTTGACGTCTGTTTCTATGAGTGTGTTTGGGTCTTTTGTTTGCTTGTTTATTTGTTTTATTTTTTTAGATTTGGCATAAAAGTGAAACCATACAGTATTTGTCTTTCTCTGTCTGACTTATTTCACTTAGCATAATGTCCTCTAGGTCCACCCGTCGTGTTGCAAAGGCAAGGTTTCGTTCATTCTTTTAAATCACTGAGTAATATTCCATTGTATGTATATGTCACTTCTTCTTTATTCATTCATCTATTAGCAGACACCTAGGTTGCTTGCACATCTTGGCTATTGTAAATAATGTTGCAATAAACATAGGGGTGCATATATCTTTTCAAATTAGTTTTTGTTTTCTTTGGATAAATACCCAGAAGTGGTATTACTGCATCCTATGGTAGATTTAATTTTAGGTTTTTGTTTCTTGTTTTTTAGTTATCTCCATAGTGGCTGCACCAATTTACATTCCCACCGACAGTGCAGGAGGGTTCCCGTTCCTCCACACCCTTGTTGGCACTTGTTATTTGTTGTCTTTTTTATCACAGCCATTCTGACTGGTGTGAGGTAGTATCTCACTGTAGTTTTGACGTGCATTTCCCTGATGATTAGATCCTTTTTTTTTTTAGCTTATCTATCTTTCCTCGCATTTTATTAAGCAGCAAGAGGAAACCAGATGACATCTCCAACACTGGTTGCAAATCTCCTTTGTTTGATCATCCAGCTCATTGGATACATTTACTACTTTCTACATCACCACAGGCAACAGTGCCAGCCCACCACAGGCAGCTGTCATTACACAGCAAGGATTCTCCACTTTCCAATAATAACTTTCTCAATTTCCTTCATGTCCTCACCCACACAGTCCTCTAGAGGGCTGACAGGGTGCTGCTAACAGTCTCTTAAAGGCACGTCAGGATTTTACTAATATTCTTCTCCAAAGTTCTTTTAGCTTCTGTCCACTGCCTGGTTCATAAGCCACACTCATATTTTCATCATGGCAGCACTCTATGACCAGATTTGCAAATCTGTATTCATTTTCTATTGCTGCCTAATAAATTACCCTGTAAATTGGTGGCTTAAAACAATAATAAACCTTCATTATCTCCTAGTTTCTGTGAATTTGGAAATCGGGAGTGGCTTAGCTCAATGATCCTGGCTTAAGGTTTCTCACGGGTTGCAGTCCAGATATCAATGTGGGTGCGGTCACCTGAAGGCTTGACTGTGGCTGGAATATTTGGTTCCCAGGTGGTGCACTCAGGTGGCTGGTGAGTTCAGCTGCTGGGGACAGGGAATCTCAGTTCTTCACCCTGTCACCTGCTTGAGTATCCTCATGACATGGCAGCTGGTGTCCCTCAGAGTGAGTGATCTGAGATGGAAAATGCAATGCCTTTTTGGGTCTAGCCTCGTAAGTGACACTCCATCATTTGTACAAATCCTACTGGCAACGCAGATGAGCCTTACACAGGGTGGGAGGACCCAAGGCTGTGACCACCAGCAAGGCAAGAATCACCAGGTGTTCACTGAGAGTCTGGCTATCACATTCACTTTCCGGAGCCATTTTGTAGTCGTAGGTGGGAGATCTTAGCTTCCTGAGGCTCACACAGTAGCAACTACTTGTTCAAAACACTGAAGAGTTGTGATGAACTGTGCATCCAGAGGTAGTCACTCTCAACACATTTTAGCTGCTTTTTAAATTTTTTTCTCTAAATGTCTAAATCATGTCTACAATACTTCCTTGATTTTTTTTCATTTTCAGGTATTTATTGATCACAACCAAGAAAAGATGAGTATTTAGCTCTTCCATAATCCCTCTCCCCAGTATCCACACATAATTTTGCTTAGCTCAATATTCAGTGCTTTAGATGATGGCCGTGGAGCTACAAATCATGGCAGTCAGGTAGAATATTATGATTCCTTTCTTGTACTTATTTTTATATTGCATCTTAGAGTTAATAATCGTATTTCTTTCTTGTTTACTTTTCTTTTATTCTAGCAATAATTCATCTCTAAACTCTTCCCTCTGTCTAAAATCTTCTCTTAATAATTTCAAACACATTAGGGATTTCATCAACACCCACCGACAGCTTGACTGCAACTTCATGAAAGAGTCTGAGCCTGAACCACCCAGCTGAGCCACTCCCAGATTCATGGGCCTCAGAAACTGTTAGATAATAAATGTTTGTTGTTTTATCCTGCTAAGCTGAGGGTTAAATTCTTATGCAGCAATAGATAACCAACACAGAGAGTGCTCGCGCTCTCTCTCTCTCTCTCTCTCTCTCTCTCTCTCTCTCTCTCTCTCTCTCTCTCTCTCCCCCACCCCCCCAGCTCACAGGGTCATCATCTCTTTGTTTCTAACGTCTGAAATTTCACGATAATATGCGCTCTGTGGATATTTGTGAGAATTTAAAAAAGCTTTCATCTCCCCACAAAATCTCTGTTCTCCCTCCCTCACTCCCTTCCCCTTCCTCTCCTTTCCTTCCTCTCTCTCTCTCCCCACTCCTCTCTCATCGCAGGTTTCCTCATACATGTGGTGATCCTTCACTGTCTGCTCATATTTCAGAGGCGACACTAAGTGGGTCCTCAGAAGTTCTCAGCACATAAGCGCGGCCTGTGGACTCTGGGCCTCTTTGTAAGGTCATCTGGCAGACCTGTTTCATTGGAGATTCCATATGTCAGCATCTCCAGCTCATGTCTATTAGGCGGTTCTTTCCCAGCACAACTGTCAGTCTCATACCTTGGGTGTAATCATCCTGTCTTGTACTGGCCTGGATTGAAACCCTGATTCAACTGCTTGCTGACTGTGTGATCTTGGGAAAGTAACTTAACCTCTCTGTGCCTCAATTTCCTCATATGTGAAATGGAGGCTATCAGTACACTCTACCTCTATTTAACAATAGCATTGTCGTGAGGATTAAACAAGTTAATATGCAGGAAGCCCTTAGAACAGTTCCTGGCACAAAATAAACACTAAATAGATGTTAGATGGTATCATCAACACCACCACCACCACCCTCATTAGACCTGGGTTAGGGAAGAGGGCTGGGGATCTCCACATTTACTACATTAGCCAACTTTTACGTAGCCCCCTTATTTTCAGTAAGGGACCCCTGACTTCAACTGTGCCTGGGCGAGACCAGAGACTCACTGTATTATCCTTTTCAGAGAATAAGTCTCCAGTGTTCAGCCTGGGTTGGGGAGAGGCAGTCACCTGGCTGTGTAGACATGGGAGGGGAATCCAGACTTTGAGCTGGTCTTTCTGTTCTCAGCCCTGACGTCTGCTCTCGGGCCTGACTTCCTGCTCTCGGCCCTGACTTCCCTCTACCTCCCACAGCATCTGATGCTGTCAACCTGGTTGTTTCTTGGTCTATTTCTCTGCTGGTTTAGGGGTCTGGCTTTTTAGGTCTGCTTATTCTTTGGCTTCCAGCTGCTAAAACTTTGTTTTTCCAGACTTTTCTCCATTTCCTTTATCTTGTGGATTTGTTTGCATTTAAAAAAAAAACATTTGCTGTCATTTTAACCGGATGTTGGAGGAGCAAGGAGATAAATTCATGGGTTAGCCCCGCTCCTTAAGTCCTAATAAGGATCCGTTGACCTGTGCCCACTGTGCGCTGTATGTTTCCGGGGCTCCCGCGTGCTTTGCATTTCTCCTTCATGAACAAGTGTGTCTAGAGCAGTTTCCTGTGCTTGTCCCACCATTGTATGCGTGGGAGGGAGGTGGCTTGAACTCGCAGGTCTTTAGGCTGAGAGGAATGGTACGGACAAAAGTGTGCATGAGGAATACACCTAGGCCTGACTTTGATGACCAGATTCCAGACTTTGAGCTGATGCTAAGGGGAAGATATTTGGAGGGGGGTCTTTGGAGGGTGGGGGTGTATTTCGCATGTGAATCATTAAGGGCACGAGGCTGACTATAATAGCCAGCCTCCAAAATAGCGCCCTCTCCTCCTGGTATTCACAGCATCCTACGGTCTGGTCTCATTCCATGCTGAATAGGACTGACCTGTGTAACCAACAAGATACTGTAGAAACACTGGAGTTTGACCTCTAGGATTAGGTCATAAAAGTCACTGCAGCTACCATCTTGCGCTCTCTCTCTGATCATTCACTCTGTGGGAAGTCAGCTGCCCTGTTGTCAGGACTCAAGCAGCGGTATGAAAAGAGGACCCGAGCCTCCTGCTAAAAGCACACAAACTTTCCAGTCACATGGGTACTCCAGCTAGGAGGCAGATCCCTCAGTCTATAGTCAAGTATACAGTCAAGCCAGCCAACACAATGACAGAACCACCCAGGTGAGCCACTCAGAATTCCTGCCCCAAAGACACTGTGAGATTATAAACATTTGCTATCGTTTAAGACACTCAGTTTGGATGTAATGTTTTTATACAGCAGTAGATAACTAATACGATGAAGATTTGATGTAGTCTCCCGCAGTTTTGATTTTGCTCCAAATGACCTGACAAGACCTCATCCTCCATGCAACTGTACTCTTTAAAGACTTACGTTGAAGAAGCGCTTAATTCTGCCTAGTCTTTCTTACTTTTCTTCCAGAGCAAAGAAAGAAGGGTCCTCCCACCGCGAAAATGATTTCACCAGTCATGTGCTTGAAGGACAAGTCGTAACACAACCACCCAGATTCCAATGAGCCACAAATATAAGTCCTCTTATTAATGAAGGATGATTTCCATTGACAGAACTGGGGAAAGATATGGCCTATTTGTCATCAGATGCAATCTTCTTAAAAAACTCATACAGAAAAGAAACAAAAAAAACCCCCAAAAAACCCACAGCTTTAAGAAATTGTAGCAATTGAATAGTCACCCATTGACCAAGACAATTTAGGCATAAATCCTCCATGGGAACAGGATGGTAAAATAATCGGGGACCCCAAATGAGCTCACAAATTCACTTACTTCCCACTCAGCAAGGGCTATAAAGCAAAAATTTTATTAAAGAGCTTAAAACAAACAGAAAGAAAGAAAAACAGGAAGCTAATGAATTAAATTCTCTTTCTTCAGGATTGTATTATACTTTCTTTTTTTTTCTTTTCCACAACTGACCATCCAAGGTTTATCCCATATTAAGAATTCCTTCTTTACCATTGGAGAGCTTGTCAACTCTATTCTGGATGGCCGGTGTGGTGGGAATGGGTTAAAGGTGTGATAAGGTATAAACCCTTTTAGCCCTCTGGATGGCCGAAGCCCCAGGTGGATCAGCTCAGCCTTCCAGTAGCCTTCTCTGTTCATCCCAATTTACTTTTTAAAATATGGCCACTTTATTTGTGTGCTATGAGCACAGAAATCATTCTTGCTCTGCTCACTAGACTAGAATGCCCATGATGAGAAGGATTATGTTTGTCTATTTGTCCATTTTCTCAGTATCCAGCATGCCTAGTGTGAGAGCTGGAAACTCAAAATATGGCAGTTCAATTAATTATTTAACTCGCTAACAAGACCGACATGGGGAATTATAGCCAATTCCTGACAGGTAGACATGAAAATATCAAACTGACCATTTCCATTGCTTCCAGAGCCACACACTATTGCTTACTCTTAGAAAATAAATTGTAATGGGAAACAGGTAAGAAATGACCTTTCTGGGGCACTAATTCCTATAGAGGGTATCCTGAAAAATTAATGCATGGTTCAGAGCTACTAGTTTAGTGCCTTTTTGAGAGTACTACGGAGACCATCAAAATTATTTTACCTTGATCACCCCCATTCTTTTCCTTCTATTTTTCCTTTATAATAGGAGATAGAATTAGTAAGTGAAGATGAACCCCTGCGATGCCATTAGAAATGGTATTGTAGAAGAAGATTGTATATCATGGGGAAATATTTCAAAATGATGTGAACAGTATGAATGACCTCAGTATATAATCAAACTGAATGGAGCACCCTGTCTACATGATTTTGTAATATAAGTATATATACATATATAATTGGGTATCTATCTTGCTATATATTAAATATAAAAATTATATAAAAATAAAACTATATAGAAATATAATATACACAAACGTTGGCAAAGTTTATTTCTACTTGGTGCTATTACCTATGGCTTATTTTCTTCTTTTCCGTATCCCTTTTTTAACTTTCCCACACTGACTATACATTAGTCATGCTATGCAATTAGATTGCAATTTTTACTGATTGTGCTAAGAACAAAAATGGAGGTGGTCCCAGGAATCAGTAGAAAGAGTATGAGCACGTCCACATCTGATGATCTCTCCATATCACCAGGTAAGGTCCAAAGCCTGCTGTATTTCGGTGGTTTGAGGGCTGGCAATGGGAACATGGAATTCTCTCTCACTCCAGACATGGAACCAATTATAGATCCATGTGGACCCAGTACTGGATACCATCTTTTCTCAGGCTCCGTTGTATTAACATACAAATGGACGTGCAAGATGCAGGGACTGTTTCTCAGGTGATAATTCAGAGAAAAACACAAAAGCACAGATTGGAAAGGATAGATTTCGGCGGCACAGTGGAGTTGGAAGTTAAGAGGGCATATGGTGCTTTGTTACAGGATTAGTGAAAGAGCGGGGATTCGGTTCACACAGAGACAGCTCTTTCTGTTTGGGGAAACTTTCTACCGTAGAGGAGTATTAAATTGCCCCCGAGATACTAAGCTGAGAAGGAATGGTTTCAGGGAGTATAAAGTTACACGAGTTATTTGGCACCCGTGTTAAGCTAAGCCACCCATTGTAGTTAAGGCTACGCAAACCCTTAACAGGCGGACGGGAAGAGGTGTGGTGTACGGAAACTCCCACAGCGGTTTCAGCAGCAGTCAACGAGGTTTGCTGTGCAGCTTTTGGCAAATCCTGAGTCCCTGATTTTCCTTTACTGAAAATGAAGACAATGATGCTTCCGGGAAATGTGGTGTCTGTAAGGTGAGACGATGTTTGTGGCAGGGCTCTGAGAAACAGTGGAGCGCTAGGAAATAGATAAAATATGATGTTGCTGCTGGTATGACAGTTACTGCTCTGGGTATCATCCTTTTCCTGAAGTCACAGAGAAATACGCAGTCCAGGAGTTTTCAGAATGTAACGTTTTCATTATTAAAGGGATGAGTTTTCCTCTACTGAGCCTGTGAGTTGCCCCACAATCAAACCACACAAAAATCTGCATCTTTTAAAACAATAGATTTCCAATCCATGTTATATGCGAGCCCTTCAATTAGGCTTTTTTTTTTAAAAAATCATGATATTCCATCAAGAAGGTGGGCTAATACTTATTTCTCGCCCTGCCCTGCTCACTAAAATGACAGTAGGGAAATCAAATGAGCACAAACCCACAATCGTAAACATGAGGCTATGAGCAGCATATTTCTGTTCAGTATAAATCAGATAATGTAGTGATGACCAAACCAAGGAGATTCAGCATCAAACAGGCCCAGGAAATGGTGGCTAGGAAAGCGGGAAGGAACTGAGAGAAAGCACGGGCCCCTTTGCTTCGTGCAGCTCTGCAAAGCCTCAGGAGAGGGCAATGTCACGCGTGACAGAATAAGGATGCACCTGCCACAGGGAGGTGAATGGGACGGTCATGTGTGGAAGCGTTGGCTGCCATCTCTCCTCCCAAATACAAGACACTCTACAGCCAGACCTCACCTGAGCAGACCAAAATATAAAAGCCGAAACGAAATCCAATCCAACACACAGCAGTCGGGGGCTCTCTGTCAAAGGAATAAAATGAACGCTCTGAAGATGATGAGGGCATCTGATGTGGATATTGGCATGCTGGAGCAAAGCTGCAGAGATTCTGGCATTTGGGGGACTCTGGCACAATGGCTGGCCCCACCTGTTGACCACAAAGCAGAGGCTGCCCTGACAGGTTCATACTTCCCCACCTGGCTTCTCATCTTCTCATTCTCATGCATACACAGGCCACCAAGGGTTTCCTGATGTTAAACGATAATCCAAAGCATGAAAGAGACGTTCAAAAAACAAAACAATATGGCCCTTGGGAAAACAGAGTTTGGGAGCAGGAGATGGTATACAAACAAAACAGCAAGTCCAGATCATATCTCATCCATTAAACAAGAAAGGAATCCTGTGGCAATGGGACAATCAGAGGACAAGGAGAAGCTCTTGGCGATTATTACTGCCAAGATAGCAATTCCATACAGAGGCACGGTGTTGCAGCTGAAGGTTATCTTCAGCAAGTAAAAGGTCAAGGAGAAGATGAGGGAAAATATAAGCAGCAGAGACAATATGCCACAATCCCCAGAGAAAGAGAACAGGGATGATGAGAGGAACAGAGAGGAAGACAATCCTCAAGGAATAAATAATGCAAGCACAAATCACGGAACTGAAAGCATTAAATTGTAAGTTTAAAGAGACCACTGTATATGCGACAGTCACAGTAATAACAGCTCAAGGTTACTGAGAACCTATTATGTGCCAGGCACTGCTTTCAGAAGTTTTACATGTGGTGACTTATTTAATCATCCCAATAAATATAAGAGGTAGCCACGATTTTACCCCCGTTTTAGAGCTGAGAAAATGGGGTCACTGACTGGTGAGGACACTTACCCAAGCAAGTAAATGGGACAACTGAAATTTAATCTCAGGCACGCGTGATCCAAAATCTGCACTTAGATAGTAACCATCTGTCCCAAAGCACCCTCACCTGGACAACTTATTGTGAAGTTTAAGAAGACTGAGGCTAAGGCAAATATCCTAAAATCTTCTGGAGGGAAAAAAAAATTAAAAGTTACCAAAAAGAAAGAAGAAGAATAGAAATCAGACTGGTATTAAATCACTCTCAGCATCGTATAATGTTAAAAAATCATGAAGCAATAATTTCCACGTTTTGAGGAGAAACTAATTTCAACCTACAATTCCACACCCAGACAAATTACCAGTCCACTCTGAGGACAAAATGAAGATACTTTTGGACCTGCAAGGGTTTAGAAAGTTTACCAAACAACCTCTTTCTTTGAAATGTATTTATGGGTTGCTCCAGGAAATGAGGAGTAAAATTAGAAAGAGTATGTGGGACTCAGGAAACAATGACTCCAACTAGAAGAATATTAAAGGAAAGACATGATCATCTAGGTGACTCAGTGAGATTGGAGCAGGAAAGCAGGAAAGAAGAGATTCTCGGAGAAAGATACAGAAATAAAGGCGGAGTAAGAGATTTGATACATTGACAAGCAGAAAAATGTTTAGAATGAGATAAAGTCAGACAATTAAAAACAAAAGACAAGTAGTAATTCAAAATGGAGGGGAAGCTATGTAAGAAAGAAAGGAAATGTAAACAAGGTAAATTATTTTTTTATTTATTATTTTTTAAAATTTTATTGTTCGTTTCAGGTATACAGAACAATGCAATAGTTATCCTTTTCACCCTCACAAAGTAACAACCCTTCCCCGCCCCAAAACAAGGTAAATTATTTGTCATAATGTTGTAAAGCTATATACTAGGCAGAGTTAATTATGTTTATAGAAAAAGTTCTTTTTTTTTTCCTGTAAAAGTAATTTAAGTCAAAAGGACACTGAAAAACAAGAGAACAATTGAAGGTTAGAAGGGTCACAAGAGGTGAAGTGAAGGGTAGGGGTAATCATCTTATGACAATGACTTTATCTTATAAGAGATATGGTCTATATTTGATTGAAAAAAAAAGAAATAAAGATACATACGCAAGTAACCAAGAGGAGAGCTAAAAGGGACATATCTATTATGCGATCTGACAATTAAGTTCACAAACTCATCCTAGAAAAAGTGCCACAAACCTCACTGCTGAATATCACTATGGTCACCTTCAAAATACTCCCCTTGGGAATCTATGCACCGACGCCAGTGCCTAGTCCACCTTTCAAAGCAATTTTGGAACTCTTTTTCTGGAATGGCCATCAGAGCTGTTGTCAAATTACCCTTGATGCTCTGAATGACATCAAAATGTCTTCCTTTCAATATTTCCTTTATCTTTGGGTAAAGAAAGAAGTCATTGTGGGCCAGATCAGGTGAGTAGGGAGGGTGTTCCAATACAGTTATTTGTTTACTGGCTAAAAACTCCCTCACAGACAGTGCCGTGTGAGCTGGTGCATTGTCGTGATGCAAGAGCCATGAAGTGTTGGCAAAAAGTTCAGGTCGTTTTCATCTAACTTTTTCACGCAGCCTTTTCAGCACTTCCAAATAGTAAGCTTGGTTAACTGTTTGTCTAGTTGGTACAAATTCATAGTGAATAATCCCTCTGATATCAAAAAAGGTTAGCAACATCATTGCAACAAGTTCGCAAACTTAATTGTCGGACCTCGTATGTCCACATATCCAGAGTCTCAAGAAAAAGTGACATCTCAGGTACCTTTTCTCTGGGAAGTTCTGGAAGATGTGGTCCCGTACAGGGAGGGAATAAACAAAGACACGAGGAAGGTATGCCCTCCAGGAAATACGGGATCCAACACAGAGCCAAAGACCAAGGAAATTTCTAGAATGATGAAGGAAAGCCCCAGGTCAATGGCTAAGAAGTCCAAGCTGATTAGAGGGCTAAAGGAACCCGACACCCAAGAAGAAAATGAGAATGAGAGATTGCCTGATGTACTTGAACAAAGGTGAAGGGAATTTACAAGCACAGACGAGGGTGTCCATATGAGTTGCTGATAGATACATAGAGAGCCAAGGAAAAAATAAAAGTTGATTATAAGCTGCCGGGAAAACAAAACTTGTGCAAGATGAGAAGTAGAAACATGACTCAGTTGTTAATAAAATGTATACTCTCATATCAACAGAAGCCCTTGATAGTCTTCTCATGAAAATCCTGATAGAATCACTTTGGAGGAATTGTGTGTGTGTGTGTGTGTGTGTGTGTGTGTGTGTGTGTTTAGGATCAGGAAGGGTACAAGATCTGAATCCTTACCCCTCACAGTAGGAAACAGAAAACGGATATGTAAAACCCCAAATAACAAAACCGTAGTATCAATATATATATATTAGCAATATGGATGTGCAGAACTGAAAAGAATAGCTTGGATTGAAAATCATTTTCTTAGGGAGGCTGTGAAAGTGGGGAGGAGAACCAGATAGGAAGCCAGTGTGCTTTCATTTCAAGCCTCAGGGAATCATCTGACGTCTCAAAACTATGCACATGTATCCTAAGGTAAACCCAAAAGGTAGGTTTAAAGTTTCAAAATTAATATATGTCATGACTCAAGCAACACTGCTATTTGCACCCAGAAATGTCACCATTAGGAACCCCTGTCCCAAGCAGTGTTCCCTGGCTCTCTGGCAGCAGTCCGCGGTCATGGGGCTAAGCTGAGAGCAGCCCTGGAACCCGCGCAGGTCTCATTAGGTGATGTCCCCTCTGACTGCTCCATCCCCAAGATAATCACTGTAAACTGTGACTCATGCTGACCTCAATTAGACATGTCCTTCCTTTCAGGGACATAGCTGCACGGTGGCATCCAGCCAGAAATCCAGTAAACACTTCAGAAGAAACGCGGGCCTGTCTAACCAGAGGACATGAAAACGCGGCTCAGAGTGGCTTCTTCTAAAAGCTTAATTACAGAGGCAACTCCTGCAGTTCTGTATCCTCAGAGAATACACTCTGTACAGCGGTTGTTGAGCTGAGGGGCCACGGGGTGGAGAAGGGATTTTAGCATCTTAAATGAGCTCCAGTGGGTCCAGCAGTCTCCCATGATGGGGTCCACGAAAATGAAGTGAGATGAATGCCATTTGGAGAGTCCTTCCACCCTCCAAAGAGCTAACGGCAAGTGCTGGGGGCTAAAGAGTCTTCAAGCTCAAGTGCTTCCTTCCCTCCTGCGTCTTGGCAGGGAAGCGAGAACTGCACACACCTGGCACGAGTAGCAGCCACCCCACACAGCAGGTAAAGTGTGTGTGCTGTACATCTTGCGAAATGCATTGCGGCTCTTAAAAAAGAAAATGCTTGCCCAGTGCGGGCAATAACGTTGACGCATTTCCCAAAGGCATCGCTAAGAAGTTCGAGCTCTCCATTCGTTTACATTTACTCTTAGGAGTGACCTGGAAGCTAGAGCGAAGGCATTTTTAGGCCTTGTACTGCACTGGAATTTTAAACACTTCTAACTGTGAATGCAACGGGGAGGGATTGAAAATGCAGGTTTTAAAGACTTCAAGCAGACACCGTTAGCCATCGCTGTTGAAGACGGCATGTTCCTGATTTATACTTTGTGACGGGGACACACTGGGGTCTTAGGCTGAGCCTGCAAATCTACCTCTATCTGGTTGTAAAGCAAGCAAAAGGGAGGAAGGGAGGAAGGGAAGAAGGAAGGAAAGAGAGGGTGGGAGGGAGGGAGGAAAAAAAAGAGAGAAGGAAATAAAGAAAGAAGGAAAGAGGAGGGAAAAATATCTTGGTTCTAGAGTAAATAAACTTACATGGTCTTCCCATCAAACGTTTACTCTCTACAACAATAAGAGGACAAATAACGAGGACAAAAAAAAACACCCCAAACAAACAAAAACTGCATTCCCCACAAGCACTCACTCAACATTTTCACTCACAGCCGCACACTTAACAGCATCCAGCAATTTTCCATCATTTCAGTAATGGCCAAGACATTGAAACGTGCAGTGGCAACAAAAACACGCTGTTATCCATGCACAGGTAACCTCACGACACAAAGAATTTTCTCCAGGACTTTAAAAAACAATTGCCTTCAGTTGCATATGCTGCTAAAAGGTGCCAATTTTTCTTCCTATTCTCACTCAGTTTGTCATAGGCTCAAACCACTGGGAGTCCAGAGAGGGACTCGACCCCACTAGGTCTCAAATTATTGAAGCCAAATGGGCTTCCAGGTGGTTTTGCCTGTAACGTTAATGTTCTGAGGCCCGAGGGGTGATTGGCATGCGGAATTTGTTCTCCATCATCACCCACCTACCCCACCTCACCCCTTAGACCTCTGGCATCCCCAAGGATATCAAAGGAATCGCACAGGTTTGGGGATTTTGGTAAAAAATGAACACTTTTTTATGTCTTGTGCCATCAGCAAGATATATTTTACCTCCTTAAGAAGTCCCGTGGGCCTGACTCTGGGAGAGGGTTTGTGCCAACAGGTGGGTGCTGGAAACCTTGAGCCCCCAGGCCAACCTCCCCGCCTCAGGCAACGAACCAGGCATCGGGTCCCGGGAGCGTCTGCGGCCGGGTTTTCCTGAGCCACGCCAAGGCTCCTGTCACCACTGGTGGCACCAGCCTGTCCTTTTCTTTAAGCCGCTATTTTTTGTTTTTTAACGGTAATCACTTCAACAGCATCATGGAGAAGATCCAAATGCTTTCCTGCGATTTCCAGGTTTTCCAGTCACTTTTCTGGGAATTTTATGGAGAAGTGTAGACGAGTGATCTAGAGAACAGCTTGGCAGCAGAGTGAAGAGGCCAGCATGGTGCCCGAGGGGGGAGCTCTCTGGCAGCGCACGCATTCTTGGCATCATTCCCTCAGGGCCTTAGGGACCGTCTTAGCTGGGCTTGGGCCTCTGCCCAGAACTGCTGAGTGAAGTCTCGTTCACATGCCACTCATTCTTAGCAGGCGAGATTCTGGAGGCTGCAGCCTGTGAGCACCCTCTCGCCCCTGCCGTCTGTCAAGGATTAGACAGGACACTTCTTCCCAGAGAAGGAGTCAGTCTCCCCTCGCCTTGGCAGGTACAGGCATGGGCTGCTTGTCCTGAAAAGCCATTATGATGAAAGACACTGATTAAACCTTCAAGGGGAACCCCGAAACTTCTGGGGAGGATTTTTACTGGGCATAAGAACCACAGGTAGAGTGGGTTTAGAGACCTGCTGTATAAAACCGAAAACGTGTTAAAAACTGAAAAGGAAGGCCAGCCGAGTGGCGCGATGGTTAAGAGCTGGCTTGGGATGTCAGAGGGCCCTGGTTCGGATCCCACATATGAGGGCCAGTGACACTGCCCTCTACAGCTAAGATGCTGAACAACAGCTCAACCTGGAGCTGGGCTGCCGTGAGTCGCCGGTGATGGTATAGGCTGCAGCCCCTGCTGTAGTGGGTTGTCATGGGCTACCATGTGTAGCCAGCAGCCAGCGTGAGCGGCCATCCAGAGGCCGGCGACTGATGTGCCTCACCCAGGAAGAGCGCAATGATGGTGCCAACTTGGGCCAGTGAAGCAACGTCCTCCACAACTAGACAGAAGAACAAAACAACAGCAACTTGTCTGTTCCCTTTCCCCCAATTCCCCAATTAAAAATCTTTTTAAAAAAAACTGAAAAGGAAGAATTCCATTATTTTTCTTTTAAGAATCAAGAAGGAGAGGGGAGAAAATACAGGATGGCGAAAAAGTGGGGCTCCCTCTCACTTATACCAGAACCCTAAATATAATTATATTATAATCAGAAGGGAAAGGAAGTCATACAAACATTATCTGGGGGCTTCACTTGGAAGCGTTTTCATCTTTACATCTAACAAGATCTCCACTAATTATAATTATTATTTCACTGTCGATATGCCAGGCCCCGTGCTGGGTGCCTTGGGTATATTATCTAATTTAATCCTTATCACCCGAACCTTGGGCATATTATCACATTTAATCTTCATATCATCCCAGGTTTTCAGAGAAGGAAACCGACGTTTGTCCAAACAGCTTGTACAAAATCACACTTTCTAGTCGACGGAGCCAAGATTCAAACTCAGCTCTTTTTGATGATAAAGCCCCCACCTGTCCTGTAATTTACTATCCTGTAAATTGCCTCTTTAATGAGAAATAACAGTCAGGTTTCCAGCCTTCCTCTCTAGCTCCCAGAGCCAGTTTCATTTTAGACTTACATGGATGCCTATATGGTGTGTCAAGAAGGAAGCTAGCATCCGTCTCACACACACACACACACACACACACGCACACATGCGCGCGCGCGCACACACACACACACACACACACACACACACACACGCACACACCCTAAAATCCCCTCTTTCCTCTTCCTGCAATTACTGCACATATTATCAAAAGCCTACTTGACCATAAAGAATTTTAGAGAAAACTTGATCCAATCCTTTCACCTCTTGGTTAAAGACAATTGAGGCCCAGCGCACGTCTGATGCCAGGTTGGGGTCCAGAATTCCTCCTCCCCAGACAGCGTGCTTCCCTCTACGCCCCACCCCCACGCCCTGGCTGGGCAGCCAGCCGCCCAGGGCAGCAGGGCTTGCGGGTCCGTGCCTCCAGAGGCAGCACCTCGCTTCTTCCTGGAACGTCAGTTCTGGGTTTCAGAGGTGCTGCTCTCGGCTGCTTGGAAGGCCAGAGGGGACCCCTTGGGTCTCAGCCTGCCTGAGCACCTCTTCTGGTGTGAATGACGCCACCCAGGCGAATTCTTAAGAGCTGGGCTGGGCTGGGCCTGGAAGAAATCCCTGAGTGCTTTGGCTGGGATCGCTCTGTAACAAAAACGTTTCCCTTCCACCTCCCAGCAGTTTCCCTCACCTTGCAAAGCAGGGCAAGTTACTCCCAGCCTCGGAAGACAAAGAGGAGAAATCTTTCCTGAGCTTCAAAGGAAACTTCCAGGCCCAGAAGGGAGCAGTGGCCTGGCAGGCAGGAGCTGTCTCTGCCTCCGCTTGGGGTGGCCTTTGGGGCTCCTGGCCTCAACCCCAACCCCTATCCCACTATGAGTCTGATGGGCTGCCCCCTCCTCCTCCAGCCCTAGTCCTCAAACTCCCTGGCAGAGCCCATGGCAGTCATCACCAGTGCTTTGGCTCGTTAGGGGCCCTTTCACTTGGGCAGGGGACTGGCAAAGAGCGGCAATTTGGAGCTTTCTGATTACAAACAAACTTTCCCTGTGGACAGACAGTGAGCCAGGAGGCAGAAGCCGGGCAAAGCGCCCCAGCCACATCCCAGCCCTCCCCCTTCCTGGTGCTTTCAGTGCAGTTTCTTCCGTCCCTGCAAAAGGTCCGTGCACCTAGTCCTTGGTCGGTCCTGTGGGAAACTCCCGGGCATCTATGAAATGTCTTCTGCGGCATCCTGCCCTGTTGGCGTGACTGAGGAGGACTTTGCGGCTGATCCGCTATATCTCAGCCAAATGCCCCACCTGCGTTTTCTTTCAGATGCTTTGCAACAGCTGAATGAATGGTGCTCACATGCCAGGCCGCCCATTAAGCACTTTATTCGCTTTGCACGCATCATCCCATTTGGTTCCCTGAACAGTCTGTGAGGTGGGCACGATCATCATTCCTAGTTACAGGTGAGGCGCCGGAGAGGCCCAGCGAGGCTGAGTCACTTTCCCAAGGTCACTGGGGAGTCGGGGAGAGCCAGAGGAGGACCCGCTGTGTACCCAGGTGAGCTGAGGCCCCCTGATAATGCCACATACCGCTGCCCCCAGGGGGAGATTCAGGGCAAACCCAATGGCCAGCCCGGAAACCGACACCCCTGGCCGTTTTACCACCCTGCTTTGCTCTCTGGGGCCTCAACTGGCTACACAAAGAACCTCGTCCAGCACCTTCATTCCCCTCAGAGGCTCCTGCCCCTCTACTCATCCTGCAAAGACACCCACAGAGAGCCACTGCTCAGGAACCAGCCCAGATAACACCAGCTCCTCACCTGGCTTGAACCAAATTTTTATTAGCAGCTCTGTGACAGGAAAGCATCCCTCAGAGCAAGTCCCTTCTCTCCGCGACTTCAACCGCTTCCCCAAATGTCAGCAGATACGACCTTTAGGAATCGTGTGCGCAGGTTCCATTTTGATTCCAGATGGAGGACTCGTCCCCCGTTCAGCCTTCTCTGTTAGCGGTCATTCCTGTTTGATCAACAGCAGTACCCCTCCCCTCTAAAAGTTAGGGTGCAGTGGATGAGCAGGGGAAAGCAGTGTCCCAGTCACCTGCTTACATGAGACCTGGCTTCATTTCCAATCAGTGAGACACTCAAATGGCTTCCAACTATTGGAGTAGAACTTTCAATGCATCGGAAGGAAACATTGTGAAGAAAATAAAAATCTTTGCTGTTCAAGGTGCTTGTAAATAATAGCACATTCTTCCCTCACAAGGGCCCCAGGATTCCCAAATTCTTTGGTCATCTAAATTTTGCTGTTTTCATAAACATTTTGGGCAGCAGGCTAATTTTTATTCCCTGGAGAGCCTCATGCAGTCAGAATGCAAGTTCAGGAAGGTCAGCTTTTAAGACATTTTTGGAGCTCTGCTAAGACAAAGAGACAAACACCAGCTAAGGTGGCTAACTTTAAACCTGTATAAACTACTCACCATACCTCAGAGAGGAACCTAAGATTTTACTATATCCTGCTTATAATTCAACCAAGAATTACTGGGCAGGTCATGTGGGCGAGGCCCCCCGTGAGGGAAGCACAGATGAACCAGGCACAGGCCCTGCATTTGCAGGTTAGAGAAAGAAAGAAAACAGAACCCTACCTAATGAGAGTGTGTGTGGTGCACACGTGTGTGTGCGTGCACACGCTTGTGTGTGTGCATACATGTGTGTGCATGTGTGTGCATGCACACGCATGTGCGCACACATGCACACATGTACATGTGAGAAGCAGGACACGCCAAGGACAATTTCTTGGAAGGACAGCATTTAATCTGAGACTTAAAGTAGAGGTGGAACGACCGCTACATCTCCTATCTTTCAACTTTTCCTTTTTATTGCTGTCAAATTGTGTGTGCAAATTAATAACAACTGAGCTGGAGACAATGAGTGGGTGATGATAGCCAGGGAGCTCCAAGATACCGGGAAGACAAAAGTTTAGAAGCCAGAAGCCCACGACCAGTCGTTTGGGAAAGAACGTGCTGTTCACATCTTATTTTGAAAACCAAGCCATGAATTTGCTCTTTTACTCACCAGCGTTATGGTGTGAGGGCACATCAACTAGAAGAGAACATATTTCCATCACTACTAATGGAACTCTCACTAAGGTGACATGGCGGGTCTGGTGCAAACCCCAACTCCACTGCGTCCTGGCTGCATGACCTTCATCAGGTCATTTGACCTTTCTCAGTTTCCGTTTCCTCATATTGGATTTGAGGATGATAGCAGTAGTTGCATGGTAGGGTTGCTGAGATTAAATGGGGTTGTCCCTCTAACAATGCCATGCGGCTTGCTTGGCAGATAGAAAATGTTCTGGGGAGGTCTATCGTTCCAACGCTCAGGGATGGTTGCGTCTTCATGGAGCAATTGATCTGAAACGTTTTGACTTGCTGGATGATGTTTCTCACCATGTAGTTTAATAAAGTGGGCAGTGAACCCCATATTCTGTCATTTAACTTCCTGTTCCCACTTTATAGTACCCAGGTTTGATGTTGAAAGCGGAACCCCAGGCGCAGAAGGGAGGAAATTGACTCAGGTCCCCTCCCTAGCCAGAGAGCCCTGGCACCAGGCTAAATCCTAAGCCTTCTGACTTGACTCCACTTATATTTCCACTGCTTAATACACTCTATTCAATATCTCATTATCACAGGTGTATTCCTTAGAATCCATTTTGTAGTAGAAACGGAAGTAAGAAATGTATTGTCTCACGTGATGAAAAGTCCACACTGGATTTTCGGAAGCCAGAAGTGGGTGATGAAGCCAGCTTCCTGCCATCTCTTGCTTCTCCTTGCGGCCTCATCCGCAGACTCCTCACAGTAGCAAATGGCCGCCAGCATCTCCAGGCCTACATTTCAAGAGGCATTCCAAATAAACTGCCTTGGGTCCATGCACCCCACCAGGAACCCACCATGGTGGCCAGTGATGGGATTGTGACAATTAGCCAAGCCAGAACCACAAGCTCACCACCCAACAGACCCCGTGGAGAGCGCATGAGGTCTCTGGCCAAACACGGGTCCCATATTTCACCCCTGGTCCATCCACACCTCGCCAGCTGAGTGGTAGGGCTGGCTCCACAGAGATCACTCAGGGCCCTGTTACCAGCAGAAAGGGGAGGGACACTGGGCAGACCAAGCCAGCGTTTGTCCGCTGAGGAACATTTTACAAAGTGGGTCAGCCTAGTGATATGCATTCAATAACAGTCAGGAGTTAGCCACCGCGAGATAATGTAGGAGCACATCATTTTCTGGCTAACAGAGAATTATACATAGGTCCCCTATTTTCAAATAATCAGAATATAATAAAATGTTCAGTGTCACGTCACAGGATGTCCACAGTATCCTGATCCAGGGTCATCCTTGTGCACGTCCGTCCCTACTACAGTGGCCTGACCCCATCATTCCTGCTGTGCTCAGCTGAGGGAGCAACAAGCATAAAAAAGGGGTGTCAGGCGGGGGGGCGACTAGGACCACAAAGGGTCCTAGAAACCACGTCATATAAAGAGCAGTTAAAGAAACCAAGTGTGTCTATCCTGGATCAGAACAAAGAAGACCGAGGGTAGACATGCTAACCGTCTCCTAATACTTTCAGGGCTATCACGTATAGAGAAAGACATTGCGTATTCTGTTCAGAGGTAGCATTCCAACAGGTGGGCGGAGCTTATAAGAAGGCAGAGCTTCCTGGCTCAACAGAGGCATGGCAGACATTTTTTCAGTTTTGTTCCCCAACGTGCATTCTTCCTGTGTGTGGTAATAGTACTCTGATGTTGTTCTCGGAAGACGCTTTCTTCCATTCCCACTAGATGCAGTTTGAGCGGCTTCCATTCCCAGCTTCCAGGACGTAGGCTGTGAACAAGGTTTTTAGCTCCATCAGCTCAATTGTGCTCCAGGCCACAGTCCCCAGTTGGTGGTAGCAGACAGACCTGTGACTTAGCTGGGGTGCCCTATCCCAGGACACTGGTAGCAGAGTCCCTGAAGCACCAGCCACACCTCTCTGAGTTTCTGCCTCAGGTCCTTTTCTGAAGCCCACCCCTCCCCCCACTCATTCACTCTGAGTTGAGGTCAGCTCAGAGGGGAATCGGGAGAGGGTGCAAAGGGTCCCTAAGGATAATCCTAAACCAGTGGAGACAGGAGATGGAGTACCGACCCACTGTCCTGTCCTTCAGAGGAATAATTCTCAGACGTGTCCTATATGATTTCTCAGAGGGTCCCCAGTGGGACAGAGCCACGCTTGTCCATAGCAGTAACCAGCTCAATGGCATAACCCTTACTGCCTTCCCTCCTTCCCTCGCCTCGCCTCCCGAATTAACTACCTGCTCTCAGGTCCTACTCGCAGGCTCTGTGGGTGGACGGGACCCAAACTAAGTCATTAAGGAATAGATATATTACCCAATTTGGGCCAATGAGACCATGTAAGTCCCCCAAATTAGGAAGGAACTAAGGTCTGCTGTCATGAAAAAAAAAATGAGCTGGAATTGGTCAGTAGCCCCTAAGCAGAGCCTGAGAATGGAGTCAGCTAGGAGGAAACAGAGGTGAGATGGAGCCTGGCAACTCCCTTCAGACCCTGAATCGAGCTGCACCTGAAGCCCATCCCACCTGGGTCTTAAAAGTTATGTGGATCAAAACATTCCCCTCTTCGCTTAATTAGTTTGAGGGATTGTTTTTTCTCTCTACCACTTTCAACCAAAAGTTCCTGAACTAAAACCATAGAGAAACAAGTTTCAAACCATTAGCACTGTCAACAATCAAAAAGCCTAAAGTGTCGAGGTCCCCGTGATTGGAGACTCAGGTAGAACAAAAATCAAACATCCAAGGCACTGGAAAAGGCCTTTTTCCCGCACTGAGTTGGTTTGAGGCATGCAGGAAGCAAAACTATACCAATTCTAAGATCCATTTCAACTCTAAAGTATCTGATTGACTAATAAAAATGAATGAATTGGTGCAAATTGTGAGGCTAAGAGACCAGGTGACGGTGTTTCCTATTTTGGCTCTTTCTCACGTGGCCGTTCATACTTCCACTGTCAATCACCAATGACATTTCATTGCTAAGTCACTGTCTCTCCCGCCCTCTCCTTATATCCTCTGGAAGTTTGGATTGGTGACACTTATTTAAAGATTTTCTGTTCAGAACTGGTAGGTGCTTCATCCTCTCCTTGTATCGTAGGATCAACAGGACATTCAGCACACAAAACATTAATCTAGGGACACCCCCTACCCACCCCCTCAAAAAATTGCTTTCACTGAGGAAGAATTGGCCAACCTCAGAGGCAGTGAAAAGGGGTTCACAGCTCTCTGGTTACTGAAATAATAAGTCCAAACAACGTCCTCTCGCTCGGGGTAAGCCTCATTATCATCTTGATGGCAGAAAGTTCCAATGTGTTACACAGCCCTGCTCCCGAAAGGCACGCTACATTAATATTTATTTTTTGGCAGGATTAGCATACATTAACCAAATGAGTAAGGCAGCAGGAAAGAACAGGTCTCGGGATCTTTTTTCAAAAATAAAAACAAGATTGACCTATTAGTGGTGAAAAATACACCAAGCGGCTCTTGTTTTCAAAGGTGCCGTTCTACATTGCATGCAGAACAAGCGGCCAGGCACAGTACATAGTACGCGGGAGCAAATTACAGCACGTCCCCACGGAAGGCGGGCGGGGCCCAGCCATCACCACCACATTTGGAAGGTGCTGTCCTGGGAGAGATAAATAAAGGAAGACAGGAAACCGGGGGACAGGTGACATCTCTTGAAACTTTTGGCCAAAGGGTAAAAAGCTTTTAATCGGAAAGCTCTAATTCAGTTATGTCTGGCAGAAAGAAAATAAAAATAAGAGACAGGCTTACTGGCATAAAATGTAATTGATAATGGTTTCTGAATCTTATCCATTAAAAAAAAAGTCTATCTTGTAAGCTATTATATGTACAGTGTGCTTGCTCTATTCACTCCCTTTCAATTATCTGCATACATAAAATGTGACAAGGGCTGCCTCTCTCCTAATTCATTTTTCTGATCTGGTGGGTTTCATCCATCAGGCCGCAGAAACATGAAATGTTTTCCTTTGCACAAAGGCCAGCATTTCAGTCAGCAGGAATGGATAGAAACGCACCGTCTCTCTCCTCGCGCTCTTCCCTTTTCCACTTGATGGTCTTTCTTTTCCCGTGGGCTGCCGGAGACATGGAGAGGCTTGTATTGCCCATCACAGTCACAAAAAGCGTGGAGAGCGCTGACTGAGCTCCAGCAAGGATGCCTCCCCGTTGAGGCGGCAGCCCCAGATGCATTTTAGCTCCGCAAAGACACCGCACAGCTCCAGAGACGGGCAGCCAGCCAAGGGCCGCCCCCTTTTGCAAATTCTCTCCTTGGGAAGTGGAGGATCTGGGGAGAAGGGATAGGAACGTGGCCGTTCCACCTTTCACGTCCCATTTAATTAGGCCTGATGCTTGAAAGAATATCCCTAGACATGGCTGGTGGGAAAAAGAACTGACAAATTGGCTGGGTTCTTAGGATTGGCTGTGTGTCTGCAAGACATCAGGAGGACGGCAGAGAGCAATTCAAAGGTCCAAAGGGAAAGGGTGTCCGGCTTCTCTGTCACCTGGCCCCCAAGTAAACATCCCTTTTCACATCCTCCTGTCAATGGACACGGACCCATTCAACTCTGAACGCAACTGCAACAAATTCCACAAACAGGTCCCTACTGTGTGCAGGGCTCGGCTCTGGGCGGTAGGCTAGGACGATGACCTGTCTTATAGGAGCCCGTGGTTTCTGTCAAGAGCCGCAGCAGGCATTGTACATCAATAAATAATTAGGAAACAAATGCGCCAGCATCATTCCGTGTTAGGCTTCCACTGAAATCCCACGGAAGATGGCGTGGCCAGGTTCTAGGTAATTGGAAGCTCCCACGAGTTGTATTTCTAGCACCAGGAGGTTCCTGTGCACTAAATTCCAGGGTGAAAACGGAGATGTCCTATGGTTAACGGGTGACTTCGACTCTCAGCTCCCCAAAGGAAAAGAGATAAGAGAGAGGACCTGTTTGTCATGTGCTGAATGGTGTCCCCCACCACCATTCATACCCCTAGTATCTCAGCATGTGACCTTATTGGGTAATAGAGCCTTTGAAGAGGTGATTAAGTTAAAATGAAGCTGTTAGGGTGGGTCCTAATCTAATGTGACTGGTGTTTTTATAAGAAGATGAGTTTAGGACAGACAGAGAGACATCCGGGGATGTGCACACACAGAGGGACAATCATGTGAAGAGGCAGCAAGAAGGCGGCCGTCTACAAGCCAAGGAGAGAGGCCTCAGAAGAAACCAACCTGCCAGCACCTTGATCTTGGGCTTGAGCCTCCAGAGCTGTGAGAAAAGAAACGCCTGTTGCTTAAGCCGCCCAGCCTGTGGTATTGTTAGGGCCGCCTGAGCAAACTAACACAGCACCGTTTCCTCTTCTCATGCCTTCCACCCTAAAGCCAGCAGCCTGAAGTGCTTATCGACCACACGTCCCCACCTTGGCCGACCACTGAGGAGCTTGCAGCCAGCTCAGGCCCCCTCCACTGATCGCATTAGGAGCTGAAGCACAAGCGGGGCTGGGCCTCTGAGAAGCAGCTTCCACGGAGCTCTCCGCACCCTCGGACGTTGTTTATTCCAGCCCCACATTCCCACGCAGCCTCCCGGGGGCTTGCAGATTTTGCGCTTGACCCCCGTTTGCCACTCTGGCCATGGCGCCTTCTCCTCCTGCCCCCAATACTACTCGGTGTTGGCGGGGGGGGGGCGCGGGGGGACCACCCAGTGGTGGTTCTGCGCTGGCTCAGGTCCTTCAGTAAATGTCAGAGCGTCACACGCTTCTTCGAAGGCCCTCTTGTCTTCAGACTGAACCATTCCGTGAGCGGAGAGCATGGGTCTCCTTTCTGCCGTGTGTCCCCAGCACCTACACGAAGCCTGGCACACAGTATGGGCTTGACATAGATTCCGTGGTCCGCTTTGTAGGCTGGATACATAGACAGAGAACCGTCCTTCATGACCGCGGGCATTCTTTCTGAGGGCAGGACGGGAGGGAGCTTCCACTGACAGCGGCTCAGGTTGTTTATTTAGAATGCAGTTTCTCTCTTACCAAGGATGGGGGGGCGAGGGGGAGGGGAGCTTAGAAGGCCCTGCAGCACTTTTCAATCGAATGCAGACATGGCTGAAAGCACAGCATCCACCGTTAATTTCCCCTGAGTGAGAAATACCCTGTCACTATTAGCATCGACTCTCCTGGCCTTCCGGCTCCATCACAGCTTCCGCATGATGTGAGCTTTTACTTTTATGCCACACAAAACACACACGGGGACAGAAAGCAGTTCAGGGTGCTGCCTTCCTTAGCTATCGGGGAACATACGTGGGCTTCATGGACCCCCCCACATTGCCCCTAAGATTGTTTTCGGATCCAGCACGTCCTGTATTAACCCCCTTCCCTCCTCTTTTTCTTTTCCTTGCAGCCTTCACTGTGAAAGAGCTTTGCGCCTGGACAATGACATCGAACTTGCCTAAAGGGCAACGAACAGCATATAATCATAAATTGGAAACTTGCAAGTTGGAAAGGGGTGGCCGGAGGCAGAGATGGTGGGAGACTTTAAGATTTAAGTAGCTGTGTTGGCACTGAGACCCCACAGGGTTAATAGAGGGCTCTGGGGGGGGGGGAGAACAGACCAAGGGGTCTGTCAGAGGAGCAAAGATTGATTGACAGATCCATCACTTGAAAGCTGTGTGACCTTAGGGAGATCACCTCACCTCTCTGATCCTCCTTGGTTTTTTTTTTTTAATTGTTTCGCATTTATAAAATAAATGTAACATGTTTATACCATATATCTTACAGGTGATTGTAAAATTCAAATGAGACTTAGTAAACGCACTGCTCTGTTCAAGAGAAGAAAGACATCAGGAGAAAACAGGAGAGGCTGGGGTTCAGATCCCTGCTTTGCCCATGACAATTTATGGGCCTGTAGACATGAGCTGGATGTCACCTCCTCCTTTTTAGGCACCAGTTTCTGCATCTGAAAATGAAATCAATGAATAAACCATCACTGGGGTGCCTTGCACCTTCAAGAATACGTGAAGTAGCAAATGGAAGGCCTTGCTGTTGGCGTGGCTGGGGGAGGAATTGCGTTGCCCGCGGGCTGCCTCACCTAGAAACATCCTGGATGACAGGGAGGAAGGTCCTCATGGCTCACCTGGTCAAACGTCCTGCCCATTTCCACTGCAGCCACCTCCTAAGGAGCCCCAGCTTTGCTTCTGCTACACACACACACACACACACACACACACACAAGATAGTGAGAAAAACTTGCTAAATCTGCGCAGTACACACACTGGATCATGTCACCAGCTTCCTGAAGCCCTCAGGGCATAACAGCCATCTCGCCGACCTGAAACTCTAAATCCTTTGCTGCGATGGCCTTACTCACTGGGACCCCATCACATCTGCCACTGACGTTTTTCACACCAGCCCTGATCTTTCTCACCTGAAACAATGGTTCTTGTAACAGAGGTGATTTTGTCCCCTGTATCACTTTTCTGTGACTGCTGTAACAAATCACCATACACTGGGCAGCGTAAACGACAAACACTTATTTCTCACTGTTCAGGACGTTGGGAAGTCCAAGATCAAGGTGCCTGCAGAGTCGGTTCTTGGTGAGAACCCTGTTCCTGGCTTACAGACGGCCGTCTTCCCGATGCGTCCGCACATGGCACAGAGAGAGAGAGAGGAAGCAAGCTTGCTTATGTCTCTTCTTCTAAGAGCACCAATCCCATCATGGGGGCCGCACCCTCATGTCCTCACTAAACCCAATCACCTCCCAAAGGCCCACCGCCTAATGCCATCACATTGGGGGTAGGGCCTCAGCATATGAATTTGGGGGTTACACAAACATTCAGTCATAGCAAGTGCTGAAGAAGTCACCATAGAAGAGGCGGACCATGACCTTGGCCTGGGTCTGCATAGATGGGGAGAATTTGTATTGGGGGAGAGCCACCCCGAGGGGCAGCTCCATAAGTGTAGTCCTGGGGAGATGAAGGAGGGAGCCTACGCCACTTGGGAGCTAGTGAAGGGGAGAGGGTGGCCACATAGGTGGTTTGGGGTGGAGTCCAAACACAGACTGCCCTTGACCACTGGGATCAAGAGTATGTGTATAATACATACAGGTAGGATAGGGTCACTGGAGGCATCTTTTTTTAAGACTTTCATTTTTTAGAGCAGCTTTAGGTTCACAACAAAATTGAGAGGAATGCACAGAGATGTCCCATATACCCCCTGCCCCAACACAGGCACAGCCTCCCCCATTATCAACAGCCCATCATCCCCCACCAGCTGGAACATTTGTTACAATTGATGAACCTACACTGACACATTATTACCGACCAAAGTCGTGGTTTACATTAGGGTTCACTGTTGGCATTGTCCATTCTACGGGTTTGGACACGTGTGTAATGACACGTATCCATCATTCTGGTAGCATACAGAGTAAGTTCAATGCCCTACAAACCCTTTGTGCTCTGTCTATTCATCCTCCCGCCTCTTCATTGAAGGCTTTCAAGTAAGGGAGAGCACCACAGAAATAGTGATTGTGGAAGATTAACCTTAGAGAAACAGGACGGCCAGGAAATCAGGGGAAACGGACGGAGACAGCAGCCCTGCTCCCAGGCTGTGGCAGCAATCCAGGCGTGAAATGGTTGACTCCACTGGAATTCTTATTTCGTTCTTAAGGAGATGCCTACACCTCCCTCATGCTCCCTTCCTTGCCTTTCTCATTCCCCTTAGGATTCTCACTTGGAAACATATTTGACTATCCGGGGCTGAGAGCGATTCTCTCCTCCATAACAATGCATTCATTCCCATGGAAGAAAACTGGAGTCAGATGTGCGGGATGAGACTGTGGTGCTGATGATAAGGCTTAAGGTGTATGTATGTTAACAAGGCTGACGATCGCCGGAAACAACCATCTCCCTGAAATGTCTACATCCTCAGTCTTGACTTAGTTCAAATCCGTGGCATTAACACTTCATGAGTTCAGCTTTTAAAAAAAAAATCACATCTTTGTGTCTCAGCTTATGCATTCAAAGAGGAGTGAGAATGCAGAAAAGTGGGGCTTCAACCTCTTCAGGAAAAGACAATGAAGGGGCCAGCTGGCCAAGTGGCTCAGTTGGTTAAGAGCACGAGCTCTGAACAACAGGGTCGCCGGTTCGATTCCCACATGGGCCAGTGAGTTGCGCCCAAGCTGAGCTGCCGCTGAGCTGCCAACAGGTGGCAGATGGCTCAGCTGGTGAGAGCATGTGCTCCTAACAACAAGATTGCCTGTTTGACTCCCACATGAGATGGTGGGCTCTGCCCATCCGCAACTAAGATTGAACAGGGCACATTGAGCTGAGCGGCCACGAGCTGCCGACGGGCGGCCAGATGGCGACTGAACTTGGGAGCTGAGCTAGCTGCGCCCTCCACAACTAAGATTGAAGGACAACAACTTGGCTGTTCCCCTTCCCCGATTCCCCAATAAAATCTTTTTAAAAAAAGAAAGAAAGAAAAAGAAAGAAATGAAAACCCCAGCTACATAATTGTCCCAACAAGGAGGAACGGCTGGTTGCTCAAATGGTGGCACAGAAATAGTGATGGGAATTCCAGAAAATAGCTGTTTTGGTCTGTGCCGTACACCCCCAAGTCGCTTTTGGATCTCTCTAGATTTTAAAACTGTCTCTGCCTACCACCCATGCCCCAGCTCTGCTATCAAACACAGTCTTGCTTGTAAAACTAATAGAAAGGTGGAAACATTCAACCTCTAAAAGATCGCTAATCAAGTTATTTGAATCAAAGCCGGGGGAAAACAAGTGTATGACACAGAGGCATCCACAACCAGAAAACCAACAGCAGCGAAAGCAGGCTGCAGTCAAGCAGAACATAACACAAGTACATTTTTGTCCAGCAGCAAGAACAAAAAAATATATCTTATGGCATGATATTGCAGAAAGTTACAAGCAAATGGAAAGAGTGTTTAGAGAGACGCCTTCAGAAAGACAATCCACTTCAAGGATTTCCATGTGCTCACAGCTTAAGAGTTACAGACCCGACACCCACAGATCTATGAAAACATGCTCAGCTCCACTAGCTATTAGGGAAATACAAATCAAAACCACAATGAGCTACCACCTCACACCTGTGAGAATGGCTATTATCAACAAGACAAGTAATAACAAGTGTTGGAGGGTCTGTGGAGAAAAAAGAAATCTCATAGACTGCTGGTGGGAATGCAGATTGGTGCAGCCGCTATGGAAGGCAGTGTGGAGGTGCCTCAAAATATTAAGAACAGAAATACCATACGACCCAGCAATCCCTCTTCTGGGTATCTACCCCCAAAATCTGAAAACATTTATCCACAAAGATGTATGCACCCCTATGTTCACTGCAGCATTATTCACAGCAGCCAAGACATGGAAACAACCTAAGTGTCCTTCAATAGATGACTGGATAAAGAAGATGTGATACATATACACAATGGAGTATTACTCGGCCATGAGATGAAATAGTGCCATTTGCGACAACATGGATGGATCTCTTGAGGTTATCACGTGAAGTGAAATAAGTCAGACAGAAAAACTCAAGAGCCAAATGATTTCACTCATATGTGGACTATAAAACTGAAAGCAACAAACAAATAAGACAAAGAAACAAAAACTCATAGACACAGAAAACAATTTAGTGGTTACCAGAGGGTAAAGGGGATGGTAGAAGAGGGTAAAGGGGGTCATATATATGGTGATGGAAGGAGAACTGACTCTGGGTGGTGAGCACACAATACGATCTATAGATGATGTATTATAGAATTGTACACTTGAAACCTATATCATTTTACTAACCAATATCGCCCCAATAAATGTAATTTAAAGAAAGTGTTACAGACCAGGGAGATTACAAAACTGGATCTGGTCGGTGCAATTAGCTACTTTATAACCAGGAGACTATTGTTCCTACTATGACATGACAGAAACAGAGTATCCTGCGGCAGAGCAGAATAGAGAATACCAGCTATGTGAGCTGGGTGCGTTCCCTAGTTGTCACTTGGGAGTAGAACTTCAGGACTGGGGGTGAGAATACATGGGAAGGTGCATGGAGGAATTCTTTGTCATAAAGCAGCATTCTCTTCGAAGGCGGCACTTTTGGATAAAAGAAAACAAAATGGCCCCAGGCAGAGGGGGCTCCTTGCTTTGGCCACAGCAGTGAGGTTCAAAGGATGTGTATTTCACTGAATCACTCAAGTTTTACCCCAAACTTAGGCTTATGTTGGATTCCTCATTTTCTTTCTGTTCCCTCCCCCCCCGACATTACAAATTCTTTCCTTTCTTCAAAACACATCTGGAATCTGAGCACCTCTCTCACCACTTCCTCTGCTACCAGCGCGGTCCAGGCCCCTCACCTCCCACCTGCCCAGCGCTCTGCCCCTGCCCTGCCCTGCCATCAGCATCCTGTTCTCCTTCAGTGGCCTGAGCCAGTCCGTGTCCCTCCTCTGCTCAAAGCCTCACAGACGCCACTCTTTTCAGAGTCCTGCCCTCTCCCCAGCTATCTCTCCGACCTTGTCTTCTACTATGTTCTATACACTCAGTAGCAAACTCCTGGCATCCCTGTTGTTCCTTCAAACATGGCAGCCACGCTCCTGCCCCTGGGCCTTTGCAGTGGCTCCTGCCTCCATCTGGAATGTTCTGTGCTCACACAGCCCTACGGCTAACTGGCTAACTGCCTTGCCTTTCCCACCTCAGCTTGTCAAACTGACCCACTCTGACCTCCCTGCTGAAAACTGGAACCCTCCTACCCTGATCCCCCTGAGCTTGTTTATCTTTTCGTAGAATTGATCACCTTGTAACATTGCTTATGATTCTTGTCATTTGCTTTCTCTCTGTTCTCTCCACACACACATACTTGAGCGTTTACACCATGAGCGAGGGGTCTTCGTGGGTCTCACTCACCGATGTATTCCAAGGTGGTCCCTAGTAGGTCCTCAACAAATATCCTTGAATTCCCAAAGAAGTGTTTACTAGGCATAGCGATTACAAGCTTGGGTTCTTGATCGAGATCACCGGCGTTTGAATCCAAACCCTCCCGTTTCCTGATGAAATCTCTCTGTGTCTGATTTTCCTCCTGCAAGACGGAACCCTTCCTTCTCTTTTGAATGATTCCTGTGGACTCGCCACCCTCACGCCCCGGGTTGGTATACGCTAAACTAGAACACGGAGCTTCGTTCACATCCTGGCCAGTTAGCTGACCAAGAAAAAGCTTCATAAGGGGAGGTGTGCACACCTTTCCTTAGTTCATCATCTTATCAAGGCCTGCCGTGAGCAGGCTAACAAAACCATATCCACATATGGCAACTACATCAATTAAGATTCTGTGATGACGCACAAGGGTGAACAAACACAGATCCTCACGACTGGCACGGCCTGACGTGAGGCTTCCTCACTCTCCATCTCTTGGATCTGCTTCCTCTGGGTAGGGCTTCACCCTCAGCCAGCTCCTGCCTCATGGTGACAAGACAGCTGCCACAGCTCCAGACATCTTCACAGATGGTTGACTGGTGGAAAAGTGCAAGCGTCCTCTTGCCAGCATGCCCGTTTGGGCCTCTTCTGCTCTCGTTGGCTCCCGTGCCCATCCCTGGCTCAATTACTGTGGCAGAAGTTGGTTCTGATTAGCGAAAGCCTAGGTCAAATGCTTCCTACATCAGGGGCGGAGCCCCTCCAAGGGCACGTAGGCTGAGAATGGGAGGAAGCCAGATCACAAGCAGTTATCAGTAGAAGGATGCATGGGTACCAGACGCCAGAACAGCCCCTGTCCTCTGTCCCAAGAACACTGCCAATACCCTCCAGCAAGTCTTTCCTCTCCACTTCCATGAGGCATTTACAATCCACCAAAGTCTTCTTCCACAGGGATACAGATTAAGTTACCCCTGGTCCCAATGAGCAAAGATGGACATCTAGTATCTACTGACATTAAACCTAACCTTTGGGTAAGATGAACCCCAAACCCTTGTAAGAAAACTACATATACAAGGACAAATAGACTGTCCTTATGATCGGCCTCCTCTGTTTCCTAGTTGTGACTATGAATAAGCTAATTAGCCCACTCATGCCTCAGTTTACTAACCTGTGAAATGGGCATCCTTCTTCTATCACTGGTAACAGGGCTGCTGTGAAGATAAAATTGGGTTATACATGGAAAGCCTGTAGGACAGGGCCTGGCACATGGCAGGGACTCCGTGATTGTTAGTTATTATTGGTCTTGTTATGATTAGCAAGAGGCCAGTAACCAACTTCGTACCGAACTAGGTCTGTGACACCAGACAGAGGTGTGCAGTGTTATCTGGCCTGAGAGCCCCTCCTGACTTCCCAAGAGGAACGTTTTCCTGGAGTGGCTGCTACTGAGACATTTGCAGCTACACCTCGCAACGTGGCCCCTACTGGATTGGACTCTGCTAACTTGAGTTCATCTATCCACTCAGGAAAGTCCTCGAGCCCTGTCTGTCGCTGGCTAACAAAAAGAAGGCTGAGTTTGTGGTGGTCTAAGAAGAGGCAAGTGGAAGATAGAAAGAGATTTGTCTGTAAGAGCACCGGCGTCAAGACTGTGGGGGAGCTCTCATGTTTGGTCCAAGTGCAGTAGAATGAAAGACATTAGGACATGTACGCACCAGACTGCAGCAAACCCTTGCAGGCCCTTTGGCGTCCAGTAATTAACTGTCAAAGCTGGGAAATAATGCCCCTGACAAGGCCAGTTTAACTCTCTGCTGTGCCTCAGCCCCTGCAGACTCTGATGAGGGCAGGGTGCCCACACTCTGGACGTCAGTGGTGCCGACAGCGGTGGTTCAGCCTATGCTTCTGAGCTGAGCTTGCAACTCTCGATAAGAGTCTGGGGAAGGAAAGGATACGCTCTCCACCTCACAGCGAGGAAGGGCCTGCCTGCTCCCCTGCAAACCCATGGCTACACATCGCCTTCTCACCACTTAAACCCAAAAGCTGAGCCTGCAGAAAGTGGAAGTTTTTAAGGCGGTTAAAGCTGAGTGTTTTTCCTGGGTGACTCATCTTACCTCGTGTTCATCTCTAGAAAAGAGTGAGAATCCTGATTTTAGCAAAGGGTGTTGACACTGACAGGCTTTTTAAGGCGACCAGCCATGGGTACCTCTCTGGTTATCCTGGCAAATCTAAAGCCAACTGTTTTCCCAAAAACTTGGGGAGAGAAGCCAGGAAACCAATCTGTCACATCTTTAAAAATTCCTACCAGTTCTGAGTCAAATTGCAGGTCAGATGTTTAACCAGCAGACAATAACCCAATTCCACTAAAACCACCCCAACTATGTCCACAGTTATTGTTGCAGTCCACCCTGCTCCATTTGTTCCCTCGGTCTCCCCGTCTGTGAAATGGGGGGATTCAACCAGATGAAGTCTGAGATCTCCTCCTGGTCGAACATTTTCGTGGATGTTGTGTTTCTAAGAAAGGGTCAGCATGTGTAGTCAGCGTCTTAGGCAAAAATTACCCTCATAAATTGCTCTCCTTGCCCACCTAGTGCCCTGGGTTTGGATTTTTAAAATTCGGTTCTGTGCCAATTTCCTGCCCCGCAAAGTGTGAGAATTACTGAGCAAGACAAAGAAAGCTGCCAAAGAGAAGTCTGTAGCCTGGCATCTGGCCTTCCAGCCGTCCTGCGTTTAAGATAAGAATGAATAACCTGTTTGCACTTGACAGCGGGGTTTGACCCTGGAGCCTTAACCCATGCTTCTTGTGTGTAAAAAGTTCTCTAGCACAGGACCTGCTTCTTGGTAAGTAAGTAATACAGTGGGCTTTGAATCTAGAGCTTGTGTTTCCAACATTCTTTGGAAAACTCTAGAGGGGAACAGGCCTGCCTGTCCACTCTCCTTGCAAACTTGGCTTTACCATTGTGACCCCACCACACAGCTGTCCCATGCATGTCCTGGTCTCACGGCCCTGCCCCTGGGGTTAGGGTCTAAATTCAGCAGAAAAGTGAGTAATGTAATTCCATGCTGAGCTCACGTTTGGGAAACCTCTCTGTAAGCTGGGAAACAGCACACACACACCGGTGACAAATGATTATTACCACCCATCTGGCCAATGGATCGGGCTGGACCCTCCTATCTTAGTTGCTAATTAGCTAAGGTTTGAGTGCTCACCACGCCCAGGGAGTGGTCAGTGGTTTCCCTGCAAAGGAGCCCTTTACAGCCATGAAGGGCATGTCATCGTCATCGCCTGTCATTTTTTGTTGGGGGAGGAAATAAAAGATCAGATTGGCTAAGTGACTCAGCCAAGGTCACTCCCTTCCAGGGCAGAGTTGGGATTTAGAAGGAGGGGCTTATCTTTCGCCTTCACCTCCCCACCCCCGGATTGAGAACTGCTGAGCGTCCTCACAAAAATGCTGCTAGGGACCAAACTTGGCCCCCAAATTCATACACTGAAGCTCTAACCCCCAATGTGAAGGTTTCTGAAGCGATTAGGTTCAGATGATGTCAGGAGGATGGGGCCCTCCTGATGGGGCCCGTGGCCTTATAAAAAGAAGAGAAAGAAAGCAAGCTTGCCCCCTCTTGTCTCTCTCACTGAGGACAGAGTAAGAAGGCAGCCGTCTACAAGCTGAGATGAGAGTTCTCACCAGAAACTAAATCACTCGTAACCTTGATCTTGGACTTCCAGCCTCCAGAGCTGTGAGACATAAATGTCTAGTTTAAGCCACCCAGTGTGGCATTTTGTTATGGCTGCCAAGCAGCCTGAGACAGACATCAACAGAGGTGGGACAGGAAAAGCAGCTGAAGGCCTGGGACGTGTACACCTGGATTTCAGAACAGTGCTTCCAAACCCTCCCTGATACACGGGTTCACTACACATGGGAGTAATAACAGCATCGATCTCATGGGATCGGTTACAGGTCCTCAGCGTTTTC
>NW_017731396.1:1302095-1312120 GCF_001890085.2 Hipposideros armiger
GCCACTTGGCTGGCCCGAGAAAGCACTGCTTTTAAAGGCTCCTGGGTTACATCAGGCCCACCTGGAGGATGTCTCTGCCGTATAACATGGAGGAGTGACTGCTGGTCAGATCCCCAGGCCCCGCCCATGCTAAAGGGGAGGGGATTATATAAAGGTGAGGGTCCCTGGGAGTCTTTCTGCCTGTGAGCTGCCAAAGGCTAGAAAGGAAGTTGAGAGTTCAAATGCCACATAATCTAACTTAAACACTTAGGATGCCCTCCCGGGTAATGTGAGCGGGAGGCAGCTCTACAACCCTGACTACATTCATGGAGTCTTGGTCTCACATCCAAGGGTGTGACTCTGTTTCTCCATGACACACAGTTCATGGAGCCAGCAGTAAGTTGCTGAGCTAAGATAATGTTTAGAAAGGACAGCAGTGCAGAAAAACCACAGGCCTCTTTAGCTGCCTTGACTCACTCCCTTCCGTCCTTCCTTCCTTCTTTCCTTCCTTCCTTCCTTCCTTTCTTCCTTCCTTCCTTGTTATTCTTACTGGACACCTGCTGCATATCAGACAATATACTAGGTCCTGGTGATACAGCAACAAACAAGTCTGGCAACAATGTAAATGAATGAGAATGGTGGTCTCCCAATAAAACTTTATTTATAAAAAACAAATGGTGGGCCGCCTTGGGATTGCAGCATGTAGGTTTACCAATCCTTGGTCTAGTGGGTAACATGAACAACATACAGGTTAAAAACACACAACATCATTACAATCGTTATAAGCCCCTTGAGTAAAGTGCAAATGGCGCTGTGACACAGACTTCTTGGAGGAAGGGGTTTTTCTTTGAGATATGGTGGTCAGGGAAGACATCTCTGAAGAAGTGACATTTAAACAGAGACCTTGACAAAGAAATAAGGAGGAAGTGCGCTGCTAAGGGAAGAGAGTTCAGGCAGCTGGACCAGCTGGTGCAAAGGCCCTGGGGCAGAAGAGAGCAGACATGGTGAGTGGTGGGGGAGGGGGAAGAGGGGGAAAGCAGTGACAGTTGAGGCTGGGAAGGCACTGCGGTGATGCAGGACTCTAGAGCCCGGGCAAGGAGTGTGGATTCTGTTCTGTGTAGGACAGGTTCGCGCGGAGGGTTGAAGGCTGAGAGGGTGACAGGTCTGATGTCTATAAGCACCCTACAAACCCAGCTTAGGAAAGGCAGCAACTATTCCAAGCATTGTTCACCGGAGTTGAAACGACTTCTCCAAACAGTGTGCAAATGCTCAAACCGAACACACATGAAACCTGCATACATTCCTCCAAATGAGCTCGCTTCTAAGAAACAGTTAAAAATCATGCAGGTCTGGGGAGGGGGTGACGTGAGAACACGGCTGGTGTCACTGTCCTAGCAAAGAGCTCAGCTTTGACTCCCTGCGGCTGACAGCCACCTCTGCTGTCCCTGCCCTGGCCGACACACTAACAGAGAACAGCTTATAACCATCAGATCAAAGGGAGACGGTGTTTCATTAAAGTTGAATTAAATGCCTTCCCCAATCCATCATAAGTCCCTTCATTGGCTGCATGTTCTATTTAAAACACAAAACAGAACCAGAAATAAAGTGACCTGAAAGCTCCCAGCCACCGGGGTATGGATTTTGCTTATAACAACCCCAATGAAAAATCTTCAGAGCTGAGGGCATTATAGGTGATGCCTGGGGCCATCTCAGGGCAGACATGGTGCTGCAGCCCCAGTGACTCACTGGGCTTGGAGCTGTGGGGCCCGCGGGCCGTGAAGCCACCATGTGGCAGGTGGCTCTTCATGGGCGTCTATTGTACGATCCCATTGTCCCCTGTCTATACGAGCTATCCAGGCTCCTGAGCACCCCCAGGACTCGGGACACCTTCTCTCTATTTGTCTGGTCAAGCCCCCAGTCCCCAGTCCCAGCACAAGGCCAGTAAGAGAGCACATGGTGTTAACAAACAGTGTAAGGGCTGGATCACAAGGCAGGAACGGCTGCCTGGCTCCCCCCATGTGGACATGGCTCAGGGCCCTCTCTGCGCGCTGACGAGAACAACTTGAAAGATGATCAACCCCCCACTGCAGGATGTAGACATACCATCAGCAGCAGACCGAGGGGTGCCTACAAGGGCGTTGGTAATGCCCCAGGAATGGGAGAGCCCTCTCTAAATGGGAGGCGGGTTCCGTTCATGGCTCAGAAGGAAACTCTTTCTCTAAGAAACACCTGGAGGAGAAGAAACAATGTGTCACTCTCAGACACTTGGGCAAAGTCCGCGGCCATCGAAACCCGGGGATGCAGTGAGTGGCAGGCTCTGCCTTAATCAGCACAGCACTTTGTGTGGCCTTTGCCCTTGAGACTCTCCATTTGGGCGGCATCGGTACCCAGTGCATAGCGGTCGAGAGCTTTCTCAGTGCCAGGCCCGGGGTTAGAGGCTGAGATGCAATAAAGAGTATGATGGCTCAGAAAAGGTAGAGAGAGAAAATCAAGGCTGAGGGGACGACAGACACACGAAGCCACCAGACCCGAGTTATCAGTGCAGCTGTGTCCTCGTCGCTTGAGAGGGGAGAGGACCCACCATGCTCCCAGAAGTCTTTGCTCCTAAAAGTCAGGCCATCGAATCTTGGCACTGAGACAGATGCCAAGACACAGTGGCCAAAGGGAGGGGGACGGGGGCGTGGGGGGAGGCGTGTGAGCAGCTCCCCCTCATCCAGATGTGATGGGCTGGCTCTCACCACCGCCTGGTCATAGAGCACCCCCGCATCACGGCCGGTAGGTTCCAGCCATGCCCTCAGCACGGCGGGTGTGCTAAGGAACACGCAGACCCGGAGCTCACATTCCCGCGAGGGGAATCGGGGAAGACGGCAAGGATCAAGACTGTTTCACACATGAAGAGAGGACAAAGGAGGTGGCACTGGCCTGACTGGGGCAAATCCACGCGGCGACGTCACACCAGCCGTGGGTCCTAAGTTCATGGGCAGACGAGGCACAGCAGCAGCAGAACCCCTAGGCCTGGAGGGTGTCGGGCTCAGGGATCTGCACCAGGGGTCAGGATCTGGGCAAAGAGTTAGGGCAATGGGCATGGGGCTCCAGAGGCCACTTGGGGTCCCAGGACCCCTGACCCACCTCTCTGTGGGGCTGAGACAGGGCTGCTGATACCCATAGAGGCTCTTGTTCAAGGTACCCGGATGGACGAATGCAGCCTCCAAGGGACATGGCTTCGAGAGAAACTGCCCCTTAGCGTGAATGAGAAGAAGGAACCCCTTCCTTCGGGCACAGCAACCCCGCCCAGACCCCTGCGTATTTGGAAAGACATAGGCCAGACAGCAGTCATGTTTGCCCTTGGGCTGACCCCTGATGCAGAGGCCCTAGGCACAGATGCTATTTATCCTGCCTGCCGACTTCATCTCCAGCCTCTGCCTGACACCTGGCACAGAGTAGGCCTTGAGTGAATGCCTGCTGCGTGGATAGATATTGGACAAACCGTTTGCCTCCCCCAGCCGTATCAGCTGCCTGCAGCAAAGTCAGGAGCCAACTGAGGCCATTTGAACCCCGATGCCCTTTTGCAGCTGGCCTAGGGCAGTGAGTGCTGTGTGGCAGAAGTACCATGTGACCTACGGATGCAATTTACACTTTCTATTATAGTAGCCTCATTAGAAAAGTAAAACAAAAGCAGGTGAAATTCATTTTAATAATATATCTTATTCAACCAACATATCCAAAATAATATTGTCATGATTTTGATATGTAGTCAATATAAAAAGACATTAATAAGGTATTATACATTCTTTTTTATGCACTGAGTCTTCAAAATCCAAGCCATATTCAGCTCAAGTGCCCAGGAGCCACCTATGCCTTGTGGCTACTATATTAGAAAAAGCAGATCTAGAGGCTATGGTTTTCAGGAGAAAAAAATTATTGAGATCCAGAAAAAATTTTGTTATTACATTAAGTCATTCAAAGAAAACCCCCTAGGAGACATGGATCAACGTAGCATAGAGGTCAACAAAACAGAAAATGATTCAGGTCATCAGAGCACCTAGCTCCTAGCGTTGGTGTCAGTTGTATAGAAGTCACATGCGCCCAGGCTCAGGAAAGGGCCTAGAGCACAGTAAGATGCATTATGTCAACCAGCCAAGTGCAACTCAAGTGTACGTTCTCACATAGTTGTACAAAATTGCATTTAAAAGGGGATGTGGATGCATATTAAAATACCTCATGAGATGCGGGATGCCGCCTCCAAAAACAAGAGCTCCCGAGGTCTGGAAAGACATGAAGCTTGCCTGGAACCCACCCCTAGGTGCCACAGGCCAGAAGTTTACAGGTGAACAGAAATGGAACATTTGGTTGAAGCGGGGTGCTAAGGGCTAAGGAGCTACACAAAACGCCATCCTGCTGACTAAATACATTTTTCAAAAAGTAGCAAATTTGCAGAACACCACTGACGCAATGAATAAGATTTGCTTTTTTCCTGCCTGTCAAGCCACTTGTTAATCATAACATATTATCGCTCTGCTAGTTCAATGTTGGGAGTGAAACACTAGAATCCAGCTGAGAACTGAACTGAGGAGAACGGAATTGGATGACAAGAAAAGAGCAAAATTGACACAGGCTAAAGTGGAAAAGGAAAAAAAAAAAAAGAACCCCCATCCACTTAGAACAGATTTTCACAGCTATCTGAAAAAAAAAGGGAAACTTAAAGAAAACTTTAGTGCAGCTACTACTTTCTGCTTCAGGCCTTTTGGAAAGGAATGGCATTCCAGGGAGAGAGGCCTGAAGGTGAAGAGCTTACGCTGAACGGAGAAGCAAGTCCGGTCTTTGCCCATCAGCTTTCCAACAGAGCTGCAAATTAGAGTAATTACCATCAGCTGCGTGCTGGGCTGTGCAGCTAGAAAATCAAATTTGCGTTCCAAAATAAAATGGGAGAAAAACGTCAGAGCGAGAGGAAAGGCGGTAAGGGTCAAAATCACTCTTGACGTAGCAGAAAGGACATTACGGGTTCTAGCAAAGGATCCGTGACAAGGAAGGAGTTAGGTTATGAGTCCCGGGAGCCACCTCTGGAAACTTCAAAACAAGCCAAGAAACTGAGAGAAGAATAAAAAGGTTTACACACTCACACACACCCATCAGCTATACATCAAAGTCCTCCAGAAATGAATCCATATTTGGCTGTGGTTGGCCACAAGGAGCTTCAGAAGGAGGGCTAGTTGTCATAGCATCATAAGGGTTTGAAACGGATGAATGGATCGTCACCAGTACTAATAGCCACTAGCCTCCCCCTTGGTCTCCACTGTGAATTCTTTCCTGAGCAGAATGGTCTAGGAACACCTGTCAACCCTCGTGACCTCACCCTGGACTTCATGCTGCTCTTCGGTCCATTTCGCTTCTAAACCATCAGTCAGGAATCTGTGGTACCCAGGTTCCCGGGACTTGGTACATGGCAGCACCTCTCAGCAGTGTGGCCTCTTTCCTACCGTCAGGTAGGACTTTGGTCCTTAACTCAAGCTCAAAGGTCAAGGACAACCCACAGATCATTGTCCATACTGCACTCACCGCTCAGCCAGAACATCCCTCGCCCTGGCTGTCACACACTCACACACACGATTTTTAAAAGCATCTTCGGGGCCGGCCGAGTGGCGCGATGGTTAAGAACTGGCTTGGGACGCCAGCGGGCCCCGGTTCGGATCCCACATATGAGGGCCAGTGACACTGCCCCCCACAGCTAAGATGCTGAACAACAGCTCAACCTGGAGCTGGGCTGCCGTGAGTCGCCAGCGACGGTGTGGGTTGCCATGGGCTACGGTGTGTAGCCAGCAGCCAGCGTGAGCGGCCAGCAGCCAGCGTGAGCGGCCAGCAGCCGCAGTGAGCGGCCGTCCAGAAGCCAGTGACTGATCTGCCTCACTCGGGAAGAGCACAATGATGTGCCAACTTGGGCCAGTGAAGCAACGTCCTCCACAACTAGATTGAAGAACAAAACGACAGCAACTTGTCTGTTCCCCTTCCCCCAATTCCCCAGCACTGTTCCCATCCCCCTAATTCCCCAATAAAAATCTTTAAAAAAAAAGTATCTTCGAATCGCATGGCATAGGCGGCACATACCCAGCCCCGCTTGATGGAATTAGAAATATGTTGGGGTTGGCACACTGGAAGCTGTGCATTCTCCTTCCTGCCAAAGATGAAAGATGACTGACTGAATGGGAACAGGAAATCCACTTGCCAGAATGTATCTAAAATGCAGTAAGAGTGCCTGGTGGAGTGTTAACAATGTGCTTCAAAAGTAAAAAAAAAAAAAAAAAGCAAAAACAGGAAAGTCCACATGATTCCAGCTCCTTCTGGAGATAAAAGGTCACTTCGGGGAAATATGAGAGGACAGGGCACACACGGAGTCCATTTCTACCCCCTAGGAGATAGTTGGGTATTTGGGACAGTGGAATGACCATCATTTTGGAAATAGCCTGAATCAGTTCACCAGGGAACATTCGGCATGTGGCCCACTGCCTGCCCCCTGGGGGGTGGAGATATGTGCTGGCACGACGCCATGTTCTGGGCAGCAGCACAGCCTCCTAAAAATGGTTGAGGTGACAAACATTGATTGCTTATCTGCTATGTGCCAGGCACCGTGTTAGGTACTGGGAGCAGAATGCGAGCAGGATGGAGCCCCAGCCTTCAGGGTGCTTATGATTCAATGGGGTGGGGTTGGGGGAGGGACTGAGAAGTACACAGGGAGTCACACTGTTCTATCGTCAGGACTGTGACAGCGGCAGATCCAGCAACTCCTCGGAGGAGAGCCTCTGCCAGGCTTGGAGACGGATTCTCAGAAAAAAACGTGGCTTTCGAGCTGAGGCCTGAAGGGTAAGATGTAGCCAGTTGCAGAAGGTGGGACTGCAGAAGTTCCACGCGGGGAGAAACAGCGTTGTTCTTCCTGAGACCTGGGGCCGTGGTAAGCTTCCAGAGCTTTACGTGGTCCGATCTGGCTGGAATGCAGGCGACAGCAGGAAGTGACAGGAGATAAAGCCACAGGGGACAGGTCTTAAAGGGCCATGGACGCCTGGCTAAGAAACTTGGACTTGACCTTGAGGACAATAGGGAATAGCAGGTGCATTTTTAAGCAAGGAAAAGCTTTAGTCAACTATACCAGGAGTGCCCAAAAATGTACACACATGACTCGTATTCGTATTTTGTTAACGGTATATATTGAGCATCACAATTTGAATACAGGGTTTTCCTTTCTTAAAATGGGTACACATTTTGGGGGCACCCTCTGTATGTTTCAGAGTGAATATTCTGGCTGCCATGTGGAAGATAAATTCGAGGCTGGTCAAATACAGACAGACTCAGACTTTTCGCAGAGGGAGGTTCTTAGCGATCTCGCCCAACCTCCTTGCTTTATACCTAAGGAAACTGAGGCACAGACAGAAAAATTACTTGCTCAAGAACATCAAGCTGGTATGTGAAAGCCGGCCGGGTAGGTTTCCTGGACTCAGGTGAGCAGGCTGCCCGTAAAGAGCTGAGGATTGCCTGTGCTCCATTTCCCACCTGCAAACTCTCCAACGGGCACTGTTACCTCTGGGGCACCCAGCCCAGCATATATAGCTCCCAAATTTATGTGCCATGATCGGGTCTAGGAGGGGCTTCCACCCACACGCTCTCAGAGGGTCTCCGCCCACCCATCATAGGCCAACTCCTCCCTATAATTCCACACTCCTGAGTGATTCGAGGAATCAACCAAAGTGGCCTTACGTGGGAGCCCATCAGAGAGCAGCAGCACTGACACAGGACCACACGCCATATGTCCTTCTTCCTTGAGGGCTCCCCAGTCCTTCAAATGTGTTTATCTCAGCCAGTCTCCCACCCGTAAAAATGAGTTTACATAGGGCTGGGAAAGGAATTGCTCTAATTAGGTCTTTCTGCCATCAAGAGGAGTCTTGATGCAAGGAAACAAAGCAGAGAAAAAGATCTGCGCTAATGAGAAGTGACGGCACAGCTGGGACACACATGGCTGGCTCCGGCTGGCTCCTCCCACCCTCATTCCACCCGGGATCCAGGGGCGGAATTGAGACGACGGGGAGTGGTATCATGGACCTAAGAAAGGCTCTGAGGTTCAGGAAACACCAGCCCTGTCACCTGGGCTCCCAGTGGACCTGAGGAGAGAAATCGCCAATGAAGACGAGCAGCCCTGCCACCCGCACGTCTGAGACCAGGTAGCGAGGAGGCAGTGACAAGCGCAAGAAGGAAGAGCAGAAAGGAGGGAAGGTTGAGTGAACAGAAAGCTGGCGAGGAGGATGTGTTCTGCATACACCGATCCCACCCGTGTTAGCCAGACACGTACGCAGGCAGAGGCTGTACGAGTCCCATTTTAGGGCTGTGGGGGAAACTGCCTATCTTAAAATATGCCCCTCACACCTTCTGGGGTCCCGCTGAATGGAGAATCACTGAGTCAGTTGCCTCAGACAAAATAAAAATACCTCTCCGTGAATAATGGGGGCTGTCAATCATCCAACCTTCGCGGATATTAATGTAAAGTCAATTTCACTCTTAGGAATGATCCCACTGGGAATTGGGAGTTTGGATGTGACGGGAGCAGAAGAGGAAGAGGGCACTCTGGGGGAGGCTTGAAGCAGGAGGATGCAGCCCTGGCCTGCGAGGCAGGGGAGGGGGACAGCTGGCTGGAGGTAGGCGGAGAAAAGGGGTGTGGCTCATCCCAGAGGGATTACGTGAAGCAGTCACAAATGGACACGCAGGCTAGCTTTCCTGGAGCCTGTTTGTTCTAAATACATAGCCAGTTTGGACTGAGCCCCTGCCTCCCACCACAGCTGTGAAGTCCATTTTCTGGGGCCATCCGGGAATGGTTAAGACAACATCCCTTTGTTTGCTCCGAAAACACTGTTAAGGAAAGCAGACGTGGGTCAGGATTCTGTTGGGTTTTGTCAGGAGGTTTGGAGAATCCACAGAAGCCCCTAAGAATTGCAAATTACACGAGTTTAGGTGTTTTCTGGCTACCCCTTCTGGTTTCATTCATGGCAGGATGGAGACATCAGTGGGACGCATTCTCCCCCTAATTTTCCGATCATCTATTGTTTTTCTCTCCCGGATATTATGTGGCTAGGTCACAGTGCCCAAATCAATTTCAAGTATTTTATGCCAAAAGATTGCTGCAAGAAGGGGGGGCTGTGAAGGGTTATTTGTTAAGTTACAAACATCCTTCCCATCACTTCAGTTCCAACCCTGATGTCAACTTTTCACAAGCTCTGCTTGGGTGCAGCAGCTTATCTGGCATTCCAAAAGGGGCTCTTCAACCAGAAGCAGGTGTGAACAAGCATCGGTGGCACCCGAGAGCCTTCCAAGAAGCTCACATATCTTAACTGAATTGAGCTCAGTGACGATCCGTTGAGGCACCAAGTCGTAGAAATTGATATGGTTGTCTTCACTGAAAGGGGTAGAGAATTGTGGGTGGGTCGTGGGTCAGACGGGGGAAACCAAGTACATGCTTGTCTCCTTGGCTGTGTTCCATTTGGTCACTGATGGACACAAGGGTTTCTGGGTAAAGCCCTCTTCAGAAACCAATGGATTCAGGGGATGATGGCCTGGCAGAACCCCAAGATTCCCAGGGAAAGGCAGCACTCAGGAATGTCTGGGTCAGGAACCAGACAGCTGGAAGGAACAGGACAGTTCCACAAACACACCAAGGACCCCAGGGCCTTTGCACGTGTTCTTCCCTCTTTATAGAATGATCTTTCTCTGCCCAATATTGCTCATATTCCAATCCCTGGTCAAGTGGGGTCCCCTACTCCTTCCCAGCCTCCACCCCGAGGTCAGGTTCATTCCTTCCTGTTATATACATTCAAGATACCCCATTCGGGCCGGCCAAGTGGCACGATGGTTAAGAATTGGTTTAGGATGCCAGAGCGCCCCGGTTCGGATCCCACATATGAGGGCCAGTGACACTGCCCTCCACAGCTAAGATGCTGAACAACAGCTCAACCTGGAGCTTGTTCCCCTTCCCCCAATTCCCCAGCACTGTTCCCATCCCCCCAATTCCCCAA
>NW_017731396.1:1312272-1330173 GCF_001890085.2 Hipposideros armiger
TCCACAACTAGACTGAAGAACAAAAAGACAGCAACTTGTCTGTTCCCCTTCCCCCAATTCCCCAGCACTGTTCCCATCCCCCCAATTCCCCAATAAAATCTTTAAGAAAAAAAAAAAGATACCCCATTCCTTCCCCAGGCTGCTTCTCTTGGTCTGTACTATGAGCTCATGCATGTGACTGTTGGAGTTATAGCCTTTTCTTCATGCCAGGCTGACCCTCCTGGAGGCAAGGGTCTGTGTACCCTACTTAGTACAAAACTTGATACCTAGTGAGTGCTAAAAAGCAAAATAGAGCATAATGTAGCACACAAGAGTTACAATGCTACAAGAGTTCAAACAAGACCACCCTCTGCAAAAAAAAAAAAAAAAAAGGGTGCGGAGCTATTTAATTCATTTATCTAGTAATACTCCACCTCAGACCATAGAGGACTGAAAGAGACTTTAAAAATACGTACAACTGCCCAGAAAAGGCAGGGGGATAAAATAAATATTGGGTTGTCAGAAAAGTCATGACGTATTTTTTTCTGTTTTTTGTTGCAAAACTGCATCATGACTTTTCCAACAACCCCAATAGTTTCAGGAATGAGGGCAAAAGGAATCCTGATTTAGATAAATAGTAAAAATGCATTAAAAATGAAATGATACCTCTCAGCAAACATAAATGATTTGTTCCTTTGAGAGGAAAAAAAAATGTTACCTGCTCTGAAAAATGGCAAAAGATACAAATTCCTGAAAATACCCTTTATAGAATAGTCACAAGGTTAATATTAAAATTTTTGAAACTGTCATAAAGGTGGTACGTGGTGGAAAGAACATTAGATTTGTAGCTGGGAAACCTGGGGTTCAAGTTTGGGGTTGGCCACAAAACAGCCAATGTCCTACATGTGTCATTCATGACCCTGAGGTTCCTACCCTGGAAAATGCAATGGCCTCCCTTCTTTCTTTCCAGCCCTGTGGTTCTGTTCTACAAAGACAGCAAGAGTGCTCTCTCTCTACCTTTTCTAAACCAGATGGCAGGGAACCATTTTTTTTTCTTCCCCCAACGTATCCACTTGTGTGTCAGAATGCTCCTTAGGAAGGTTCTCAGAAGCCACGGAGATAACCACTTAGCCGAGAGGAATCGTTTCCCCTCAGGAGGAGAGGAGCAGTTTGCACAGTTCATTTGGGAGAAGAGCCAAGAGTTGAGGACGGACCCATCCAGCCCCCCTGTGGGGGGAGGAGCAGGACCCCGTGGTGTAGCGATGGTGAGTTGCGTCCAGCACCCCCAGCTCCAGGATGGGGCTCCTTTTTCACCAGCTCCAATGAGTTATACCCCGTCTGGCACGTGCACGAGGCAGAAGCCACATTCCCTTGGCATAATGACATCATAATGTCACAATCAATGATGCCTCACTCTCTCCTGAATGCCTCACTCTCCCACAGCCCTACATAGGCACTCCTGCAAAATCTACACTCCTAAGGTTTAGCTTTGTCTATTTGTCTGCCTGCCAAGTAGAGAAATTTTCCCTACGTTTGGAGAGTATAACATGAAAAGATGGTCTGTGTTAATATACAGGCTATGGGAGTATGCTCGGCGAACAATGGCCCCCAAAGATATCTATGTCCTAACCTGGAACCTGTGACATGTTAGGTCACGTGACAAAGGGAATTAAAGTTGCAGGTGGAATTCAGGCTGGTAATCAGTTGACCTTGAAATAGGAAGATGATCCTGAATTGTCCCAGTGGGCCCAATGTCATCACAAGGGTCCTTAAAAGAGGATGAGGGAGACAGAACAAGAGGCAGAGTGAACGCGACCATGGAAGAGATTGGAGTGATGTGATGGGAAAGGAATTCACCCACCACTGCTGGCTTAGATGATGGAGGAAGGGGCCTCTAGAAACTGGAAAAGGCAAAACAAAACAAAACAACCAAACACACATTAAAAGGGATGCTGCCCAGATCCTATAGAAATTAACTTCCGACACACTGATTTTATCTCAGCGAGAGCCAAGTCAGACTTCCGATTTACAGAACTGCAAGATAATAGATCTGTGTTAACTTCAACTGATACATTTGTGGCAATTTGTTACAGCAGCTGTTGTGAGCTGTGTCTCCCATCCTCCAAATTCATGCATTGAAGTTCTAACCCTCGGAATGTCACTGGATTCGGAAATAAGGTCTTTAAAGAGGTAAAAGGAGGTTATTGGGGTGGACCCTAATCCAGTGACTGGGGTGCTTATAAGAAGAGACTGAGACACAGTCACACACACAGGGAAGACCATGTGAGGTCGCAGGGAGATATGGCCGTCTGCAAGCCTAGGAGAGAGGCCTCAGAAGACACCAGCCCTGCCAGCACCTTGATCTTGGACTTCCAGCCTCCAGAACTGGGAGACAACACATTTCTGTGGTTTGAGCCGCTCAGTGTATGGCAGTTGGTTACAGCAGCTCTAGCGGACTAGTACAGCAGTCAGAGGAAGCTATTGTAATACACGAAGATGTACAGAATTCACCTCAGAGGACCCCAAGGCACCTGGATGGGAGACCATAATCTTCAAGAAGAGACCTGTGAGATGCCAACCAGGCCGGGCTGCCTGGGTGAGCACTATGGCTGCTGCACAGAGGATGCCAGCACTGGTTTGCAAACCAAAGGGCACAGGGGCAGATGCTCAGGGAGCTGGGGATAGGATCACCTACTTCTCCCCCCAGGCTCCCGCTGTCCATTTGAGATGACAAGGACCAATAAATCCTCACTCCGCTGAACCGCACACAGGTGCCCTGCGAGCAGGTAAATCTACCTATGTCGGGGCACCAGTGTGGCTGCCGCGGGGACCCTGGGTTTGTGCTGTTGACAAGTTTCCGTTGGGTCTAGCTGAGTTTTCTCCCCTTGACTTATTTGTTCAAGTCCCACAGAATAATGTCCCATCCATATGACACCAGGAACTTGCTCACTGAAGTTGGTAAAAATTAATCCCCATCCTTTTTTATCTTAAATTATTTAAGAATAGCTAAAGCAGCTTCCTAGTTTGGGAGGTTTGAGGGTTGCTGGGAGACAAGTCTTTGTGTGTTAATGAAGAGGTTACCCTCTGGGCTAATTCAGCTGGGCCACCGGAGGTTACCTTTGCCCCGTCCAGGAAAAAAGGTTTTGCAAAGCAAACGCGATGTGTAAACAGTATCCCAACGGACATGTTTACCCGGCTTAAGAGAACACACGGGCTTCGAGTAATTTAGCAGTCTTCATTTGCTTCCCGACAGTTCACCTGCCTTTATAATTGGGCTTATTACTATATTAAAGGAAATTCACCCAAAATTCTACATAAATTCTTTTTAAATGTTCTGATTAAACAATGTACATCTATTTGGGGGTGGGGGGAATTAGACACTACCAAGACCCAAAGGAAAAAACTACAAGTCATCCATAATACCTCCACCCGGGAATAACTAATATTCACATTCTCTCCCCCCATCCCGCTCCGATGCCTACTCGCTTCCCCTCCCCCACCCGCCTTCAACAGACTTGGGAGTCAGATTAACCTAAATTCGAATCCTGCCTTCACTGCATCCTTGCTGTATCACCTTAAGCCTCGTCTATCTCAACTTTTTCATCTGCAAAAGGGAATAAAAACAGCATTGAGTGTATACGCCATCATTCACAGAGACGACCCACGTCAGTCTCCAAATGCGGCGCCAGGCACATAAGAAACACTTAATAAACGGCGGTGTCATGGTTCCGAGCTGAGCAGGACAGAGTTAAGAGAGCAGGCATGGCTGCTAGTCTTTGGAAGGCCCGCTTGCCAGGTGGGTCCCTGGCTGGCATCTGGGAACGTAGCTTTGGGGAGAGCTCCAACATTTCCTCAATGATGACAGCGGCTCTCTGTGCTTAAACTGTTTGTGCAAACAATATGGTTCGGGCTGAACTCCCACTTTCCTTCTGGGAGTCGGGAAGCCGGGTACATGCCAGGTAGGAGGGTGCCTACATGAAGTGCCCCTGATAAAACCCCCGGGCACGGAATCTCTAATGAGCTTCCCTGGTTGGCAACATTTCACATGAGTTGTCGCAGCGCGTTTCATGGGGAACTGAGCATGTGCTGTGGCCTCCACTGGAGGGCGCTCTTGGAACCTGGCTTCTGGTTGCCCACGGACCTTACCCGCGGCGCGGTTTCCCTGTGCTGACTTTGCTTTGCCTCCTTTTGCTGTAAGAAATCCGAGCCGTGAGTGTGACTGCAGGCTGAGCCCTGAGCGTCTCCCTGGCGAACCATAGCACCTGCGGGTGGTCTGGGGGACTTCCTGGCCCCTGTGCACATCTCTGGAGTTGGGCTGTTCGGTGCTAATCCTGGTTCTACCACACACTGACCCTAACATTTGGGTCCCTAGCAGGACTCAGTGGCACCTCCAGCAGGGGACTTAAAGAACCTTTAATAAAAGGTTATCTATTAATGAGCTCACAGGGTCTTAGGAAACCAGTAGCGATTTGGTGCAGTATCCTGGAGCTAGTAGGGGCTTGTTATTCGCAACTGGTGAGATGGTGGCGGTTGGGAGCAACGGTGGCAACCATTACTATTATTATGTTGGCTGTAGATGTGGTTTTCCCTGTGACTATTTCTCCGTTATTTTATAGCCATCTACAAATAATATTCATTCTGGAAAAACAAGGCTGTGGGGAGGGAAGGAGGAAGGGAGTGGGGATCAATCCTCGGCTTTTTCAAATTTGATTCGTCTCCTGTCCAGAATCTAGCACACGAAGAACACCCTAAGATAGAAGCTCTAGTCGGGCCCGGACTTCCCTTGTATTTACCTCCCTGCAGCAAACTTCACTTGGGGAACTTCATGCCACCTTTCTTGGAGAAGTGTCACAGGGAGATTGCCCAATCAAATCCCAAATGGGACCGAGGCTGCCCTCTCCTCCCCAAACCTGAGCCCAGGCCCCAAACCCTGAACCCCCGTTTAAGAAAAGATGGTAAATGCCCCTACACACAGGGCCAATGGCAGGTGTGACATTCTCCCCCACTCCTTCTTTGAATTCCACGTGTGTGGTGGGCTACCCAGCACACAATCCTATACAAGCCCTGCTCCCCCTCTCTCACACTGCACCCCCATTTATTCCCCAGAGAGGGTAGAAGCAGAAGATACGTACACGAGATTATAAACTGAAGGAAATCACGGACAGGCCTTGGGGAATGAGGTGGCTGGGGCGCCCCGGAGAAGCTCAGCGGCGTCCAGAATGCGGGCGTTTGTAAGAACAGAAAGGCACAGTCTCAACCAGGGTTACCAAGAGGGGAGGTCCAGTGGTGGCAACCCAAGAGCAATCATGAAGGAGCAAATCAAGGAAAGGAGAGACACAGGGTGTGCATCCGGGCAGATGATGCTGGAGGGCATTTGAGGGACCGTCAGAGGTAGAAACATGTGCAGGGCAGAACCAGTTCCTTCAACTCCCTGCCCACAGCAACCCGTGGGCTTGTGGTCATTTACATAATGTTGAGATGTTCGCTGCTATTTGTCTCCTGTTGCAAAGAGAGGCCCAGCATCAAAGGAACAAACTGCCTGGGTTATTTGTGTCGTTCACAAACCACTGGCAAAATAAAACCCATGTAATCACCTACTTAACTTGAAACTGGAATAAAAAGCCCTATTTTGTTTGGAAGCACAGGTGCCTTCCAGCTAGCCATACCCTGCATCCTCAGTTAGAGGACTGGTCTGCATCAGTGGACACAAAGATGCTGCAATGAGGGGTGATGTAAGAGCCTCAGGTAAGACAGGTGACACGCAGCAAGATTAGAACCTCCAGCTCTGTGCTGGCCAGGAGGCCACTGAGCCCCCGTTTCCTCTTCTGTAAAATGATGACCATCACAAGTTCAACTTCCAAGGCTGTGGTGCGGATTAAATGAGATACCACACATAAAACTCTCCAAGTGGCTTGGCACAGTTAATAAAGCCTAGTTGTCCTTATTTTTATTATTGCTGAGACCACTGCCACTATCATGCCACACCGCTAATCCCTACAGACAGCACTTTTCTTATGTCCAAGAAGTTACAAGGAAGATAAGCTCTTGACTCATCTGCGGAACTGATTTAACTTCTCTGCCTGAGTTTACTGATGGCGTCAGTTGGCTTAGCTGAATGCTCCTGGATATTAGCACAATGTGCTGGCCAAGATAAACACGCCTGAAGGCCAGACTTAGCTAGCTGACTGGATGCGAGAGGCACGCGGCATTCCAGCATCCAGGGTCAACTTACAAAATAAAGAATACATCAGATCTTCACCAGAGAAAGTTCCCCCCACGTCAACACACACACACACACACACACACACACATACACACACACACACACACACACGAGGGCCTGTAACTAGGCCCTGTTGCTTACTTCCATTGCTATCTGAATAGTATCAGTGTCTTTCAGGTCTGTAAAGATTCTTTGGTTTTTTTTTTTAGCTGAGCCATCCTGCTCCCTGTTGGCAGCTCAGCGGCAGCTCAGTTTGGGCCAGGACTCGAACCGCTGTTGCTCAGAGCTCAAACTCTTGAGCAAGCTCTTAACTAACTGAGCCACTCGACCAGCCCTTTGTAGAGATCCTTTGAATCTGAACAATCAACTTGCTTTGATGGTAGAGTTTGCATAACACTGTTGACTTTCAAGGCTAGGTCACAGGAGACCATGAAGTGTCCTCTTGTTAGCTAGAACGCCCACCTTTGGAGCCCTGGAGCCAGGGCTGCCATATTCAGAGGAACCACAAGACACATGAAGAAGCTCTAGAGGATCAGAAGATACTCTTCCTAATCACACCACTTTGAAGGCAACTGAGAAATGGTAGATACAAAAAAATAAACAAAACAAAAACCGTCTCTGCCTCCCCCCCCCACCACCTCCCTTTGCATAAAAACAGGCTTAGACTCTTAAACACTGAGGTGACCCTAAACCCTTTGTCTAGAGATGCACTGAGAGGAACCTACATGACAAACCTTTCTAAAATACTCCTTATCTTTCATTAATGTTTACCTTCCCACAGTTTGCAGCCCCAGAGGCCTAAGCCCCCTTTCCTTTGTCCTGTTGTTTCTCTATAATTTGTCCTTTGTTAAGATGCTATATAAGCCTCAGGTTCTAACCTCCCCTTAGAGTTCCTCAGCACTGAGTTTTTCCCACGTGGAGTTTGCTACACGTGTTAATAAACTTTATTGGTTTTTCTCTTGTTAGTCTGTCTTTTATCAGTTTAATTTGCAGGGCCCCAGCCATGGAACCTAAGAGGGTAGAGGGAAAAAGTCCAGGTGTAGGTGCTCCAGCCCCTCCTCAGGGCTGTCAACCCCACCAGAACTGAGCCTCTGAGTTATCCTCAAAGGCCAGGAGCCCAGGAGACAGTAAGTAAACAAAGCAGCCCGCAGATGGTTCCAGCCCCCAACCATTGAATCCACTCCAATCTTTCAAGTCCTCAGACCCAAAGCCCCAGATATTGTGTAACAGAGCCTCACACGGGGTCCTGCCTGAACTCTTGAGCTACAGAATCCATGAGCATAATAAAATGAGGCTTTCTTATGCCACTATGTTTCAGATGGTTTGTTGTAAAGCAACAGATAACTGAAACAATAGAACACCCTTTGAGCATACAGCTTGTGTGAATTAAACTATGCAGGCTCAGGGAGGAAGAGAAACGTGAGAACTGAACCCTATTTACATAAACAGAGCAGGCGACTCCACTCAGTGGCCTGTGCATTGGGTGAGCCTGTGCCTAGACTAGAGTGAGACTGAATGGGGAGATGTGAGTCCTACTCCAGTGGTTCTCAGCCAGCGGAAGTACTGCTTCTTCCCCCTAGGGGGCATTAGACATAGCTGGAAGGGTATTCCATCGGGCAATGAAAGGAGTGGGGATAGTAAACATCCAAGGCAGTGAGGTGGGGATGCTACCCTGCACAGTGCCGCCCAACATCCACTGTGCTGCCCTAAGTGTTTGATGCCCCTACTTGGAAACACTGCTCGGTCTCAGCTTCAGAGGGTCTCTTGTGCTGTGAGCATCTTAAAGACACATGTTTCTTTTTACTCAACTAGTGTGACTAAATAGAAGCTGCCATCTTCATCTGGTGCTCGGAGAAACAGTAATCTATTCCAAAATGGCAGCAAACAATTCTAAGCTGCGTTTGACTTAGTCAAGGCAGACTGTCCCACTCCAAAGTGGCGTTTGCCTAGGGGATTTGAAAATAAGTTCTGACTGCGTCTAGTAATCACCTTGCTCACTGGCTTGTCTAGAACTTCTTTCCCACGTGACATGCAATTCTACCGGAAGGAAATACAAAGATTCCATAAACACAAATACATAGAAATGTATACATTTTGTGGGATTTGTTTTTAACTGATAAATGGTATAGTCTAGTTATATTATTTCTAAATGTTCTTAAAATATAACAATATGTTTTGAAGATTTTGTTACTTTGTCAGTACATAAGGATCTACTCAAGTCTTTTAAACTGCTGAATACCCTATTGTGTGGGTACGAAACATTTGCATACTGATGGACATTTAGTTGTTGCCTTTTTTCTAGTTTTTTGCAATCACAAATAATATGTCAGGGAAGAATTCTTGTCCTTGAATTTCTGACTCACCTGAATGCATTTCCCCCAGACAGGTACCCAGGTGAGAAATTGCTGGGACAACTATTTATAATCTTAATAGAACCTGCCACATTGCCCTACAAAACAGCTGAACTAATTTCCATTCTCACCAACAGTGTTTGAGCTTATCCCAATTGTCTCTGGACTTTTCCTGGGCAGTTATTCAAAGGTCTCAGGAAGAGGAGAGAGGCCCATTTCTTTGTGCGTCATATCAGGCAAACAGGGAAAGAATTAGTTCAAATACATCGGAATCAGTAAATAAATATTCAGTGTCTCCTATGAAGCAAGCACATTGCAGGAGGGGTCTCCAAGCAAGATGGCACAGCCCCTACCCTTGAATAGTTGTCAATCTCTTCCGCAAGCAAATTTTAGACTTTCAACATTAGAGCTAGGATAAGCCAACAGAGGAGTTCATGGTCCAGGGCTTCTGGGGGCAGAGATGGCCATGGTTCCAGGTGGCTATGAAGCCCTCGTAAGGCAGGTGTGCCCCACACGGAATCTGAAGAATGGGAGGGATTCAGTGACTTGAAGAGAAGGAGGAACACAATTCTGGTTGGGTGGTGACTGGAATGGGGCCACAAGCAATAATGGCAAGGAAGAGGATGACGTCAGAGGCAGAAGGAACATCACAAAGATGGGCACAGTGGACATGTGTGTGCGACGTTAGGGAGCAGACGTAGTCATGGCTTCTGTGCTGCTCAAAGGGGGTCAGGAGGAAAGAAAACCCAGCACAGGGACAGGCTGAATCCCAAGCAAGTTCTTGCATTACTCAAAAACATGCATAGCTAACACTGAATAACAAAGAATAACTAGCGCAGAGCGATACTGGAAAAAGATTATTCCACAAATTGCATCCTTATTGATTTTAATGGCACAGAAAAATGAACTTCACAAAGTACATTACACAACACTTATACTTGTAAATCAATGCAAAAACTGTATCAATGTGTTCGATGACTACTCAACCAGTAGATAGAAAGCTGAGGGGAGAAAATGGAGGACAAGAACCCCGTTTTAAATGCAAATAGATAGTTATACTACTGTAAATCCTGTTTAAAAAATAAGGTATGTATGTAATGGCATATATGTGTATACATATATGTGTGTGTGTACAAGTTTATTGTTAGGAAAAAACTAAACTATTACAAAAATGTACCAGTGTTGAAAAAAATACCTAAAAGCCATTATTATAAAATGATAGTGATGGTAACAGCAGTAACTACAATCATCACAAAACAATACAGTCTATTTCCATAATAACACTTTTAAAGTATTTTGACATTGCCAGCGTGATCTTTCACAATAACAAGGTAAGACAGAGAAGAAATTGTAAATTTTCTGATCACCAAAGTAACAAACAAAGCTAATGTGAATTAGAGCAGGAGTTTTTCACCTGGAGCCTAGACATCCTTCCAAGGCCCGCAGGGGAGACTCGGGGATTATTTTGTACTTTTTAATCTACATGCTAATGTACATGTGTGGCAAAATGCATTTTGCAGAGGAAGGGGTCCATGGATTCTCTAATGAATCCATAAATCCCCAAAAGTTAAGAACCACTAAAATAGAAAAAGAAATAGCTATGAGTTTGACATTAACAAAACGCTGACATTAACAAAATGTTTTGACATTTTAAAAAAATGTTATAGTAAGATATGTAATAATTGATGTCTTTTACCTGTAGCTATATAGATATATGCAAATTAAGTAATAGGCGTGACTTTCTTCCACTTCTGGTTATGATGGAGTACCCAAGGCAAAATTTACCTTCCAACCTGACGACTATGTATGATTTTCAGACATTAGACAACAAGCAGCACAGGAGAATTACCCTTCAAAGAAGAGAAACAAGCAAGGGGAGCCATCCAATGTTTTGGATTACTTCCTGGAGAGAGTTGTCAGATCAGCATCCAGTGAGGGGAAAAACCAAACAGAGCCTGGTAGTCCCACTGAGTTGATGAAACAGAGATTGGAATTCAGGGAGGTCAAAGTAGCTGGGATTTCCATGACAAAATACTAAAGAAGAGCGTACCGTACAGGCAAAGAGCTCCAAAAATTTCTAGAAGTTTCCCTCAAGTCTTGGCTGAGTATTGATCTGTGTACCTGTGCAAAGAAACTACTCAAGGCCAGGAAAGAACAACCAGAGAAGAGTACACAGAACAAACCTACACAGAGCAGAGAATAATTTATGTTTCCATCAGCCAGTGTGAAAACATGACACTGGATTGAATTCTTGGGTGGGTATTGCCTCAGTGACAGAGGCAAATTATCCCTAAATGAAAGGCTGCTCTAGACCAACCCTGATTAAAAGCCAGCCTCAAAAGAATCAAACTGATTTCAAGTAATGCTAAGGCAGCATTCAACAAAAATTTAAAAACTGCAATAAAATCCAGCAACTACAATGTAATAGTCACACTGTAGATATTCAATTAAAAATTATGATGAAAAGAAATGGGTAATACAACCCACAACTAGAAGAAAACGCAATCTAAACAGATCCAGAAATGATAGAGATGACAGAATTAACAAACAAGGACACTAAAATAGTTACTATAAATATATTCCATGTGTCCAAAAAGGCATAGGAAAACATGAGAGAAAAATGTAAGTTACAAAGATTAAATCAAACTTCTAGAGGTAAAAAATACAATATCAGAAATAAAAAATGTACTAGATAGGATTAACAACAAATTAAATACTGTAGAAGAAAAGATCTGTGACCTTGAAGGCATAGCAATAGAAAACTTTCCCTAACGAAGTAAAGAAACTGATAAAAATAGACAGTGCTTCAGTAAGCTGTGAGACAATATCTAGTGACTTAACTTACGTACAATTGGAGCCCCGGTAAAGTGAGGAATGGGTTGACATTTAAAGAAATAATGGTCAAATTTTTCCAATCTTGATGAAAATTATAAACCCACAGATCCAAGTAGCTTGACAAACCTCAAGCTAAAAACACATGAAGGAAAACACACCAAATCAAATTACAGAAAACCAATGATAATAAAAATAAAAACTAAAGCCAGACAAAAAAGGCATATTTTGTATAGAGGACCAAAGATAATAATATAATAAACTTCTCACCATAAAGTATGCAAGTTACAAAACAATGTAGTGCTATCTGTAGAGTACAGAGGAAAAAGATCTCTAAGCCAAGAAATACAGTCAAAATACATTTTTAAAATAATTATGGGAAACTTTTTTTCCCAGAGAAACAAATGTTGAGAGAATTTATCACCAGTATACCAGCATAATGAAAAATATTTAGGAAGTGAGGGAGAGTATTCTGAGGGGGATTAATGACAATGTGTCTTTTACTTTAATAAATTTTTTAATGTAAACATTCACCATAGTTTTTTATCACACCTCATATTAATATATTACATATACCGTATTTGCCGGCGTATAAGACGATTTTTTGGCCCTGAAAAATATGCCTCCAAGTGGGGGGTCGTCTTATACGCCAGGTACACTTCAGATAGACTGCCCATAGTGCTTGCCCCGTGCCATAGTGGCCTCCCGATGCCCGCCCACTTCATTCCACATACCGTTCAGGCATCAGCAGCGCTGCTGGGTGTATGCTCGGCTGTGTGCGATTTTGCGAGTGTGGTAAATTCGGGTTACCGTATATTTCTTTACATATGCATTGAAGATTAGCGATTTTGCGCTATCATGGTGCCTGTTAGAATGTTGAAGAGCTCGCACTTGCGCACTAGTGAGGTCCCAGGGAGGTGCTGATGCAAGGGTGGACCAGACTGCTATAGTGACAGGGCGGGCAAACAGGGAGCAGGGACCAATCAAATCAGGCTTTGTATACAGCCAACAGTCAACCACAATACTGCACCATTGTACAGTACAGCATAGAAAATGTCGACCAGTCAAACCCCTATCATCCCTATCATGGCACCAGCCAAAAGAAAGAAGTATGATGCAAATTTTAAACTGAAAGTTATAAACTTTGCTAAGGAAAATAATAATTGTGCTGCTGCAAGACAATATGGAGTAACAGAAAAGATGGTTCGGGACTGGAAATCAAATGAGAAAGCATTAAAGAGTATGCCAAGGGGTAAGTGTGCATTAAGAAGAGGCACCCCACACTGGCCAGAACTCGAAAAACATGTAGCAGACATGGTGGCTCAACATCGCCAAAACGGTTATGTGGTGACACGAAATACAATACGCTTGTTTGCACTTCAGTGGGCCAAATCAAATCTGATATTGTTTTACCTTTTATTTGGTGTGTGGAAGGTGTGCGGAAGAGGGGGTAGTCTTATACGGCGAGTATATAACAAACTCTGTATTTTGAGTGGAAATGTTAGGGGGTCGTCTTATACGCCCAGTCGTCTTATACGCCGGCAAATACGGTAGTTCAACTTAAATAGCAAGTTGTAGAAGATTCTGAATGTGTACATACACTTGTATATATTTGATTCATTATAAAAAATAAAAAAGGAAAGTTTATAGTTAACAATAGTTTATCTCCAAATTGTGAGATTAAGAAGGTTGAATGACTTCTTTTTTGTACTTTGTACACTCTTGTGCTGTTTAAATTTCTAAATGGGTATGTATTGTTATTATATTTTAATGAATATCTATATAGCTATTTTATTTTACAAATAACTATTGTAACAAACAAAACAATAAATACATAAATAAATAGCACTGAGCAGACCTTTCTCAAAAAAAAACTACAAAAAGATTATTAGAATAAATGAGTTTACTGTGGTCAGAAGAAACTAAATAAATATACAAAAATAATTTGGTTTTTTTTATGTACCAGCAAAGAAAATTATAAATTGAAAATTAAAAATACCATTTACAGTAGCCCTGAAATTTTGATAATTTAAGTGCAACACCTATACACTAAAAACTGCAAAACACAGATGAGAGAAATTAATACAGACCTAAATTAATGGAGAAATACACCATGATCATTAATTACAAGGTTTGATATGATTATTTTTATTAAGATGTCAATTATTCCCATTAAATTCCCAGCAAGCTTTCTTGGAAACATTCAAAAACTAATTCTAAAATGTGATGAAAATGCAAAGGCCATAGAATAGCAAAAACAATTTTGAAAGGAAGAGTAAAGTTAGAGAATTTACAGCACTTCATTTGAAGACTCATTATAAACTGAAGTTATCAAGACCACATGTTACCTGCATAAAGATACACACACATCATTGCAACAGAAAAGTGTCCATAAATAGGCCCACATATATACAGCCAATTAATTTTCAACAAAAGTATCACGTTAATTCAATAGAGAAAAGATAATTTTTACAACAAATAATCCTAGAAATATTGGATACATATGCAAAACCATAAACATAGACCCTTCCACACCATATGCAAATATTAACTCAAAATGGATCACAGACCTAAATGTAAGAGCTAAATTATGAAATTTCTGGAAGAAAGCATAGAAAACAAATCTTAAAATCCTTGGGTTCAGCAGAGTCTACTTAAATAGGCAAAGTTTACTTAATCATATGAAATATTAAAAAATGATAAATTAGACATCATCAAATTTTAAAACTTTTGAACTTCAAAAGACAATGATAAGAGTCTGGAGATTGGTTACAAAACAGTATGAATGTACTTAACACTATTGAACTTAAACATGGTTAAGATAGTACATTTTATGTTTTGAATATTTTACCACAATTTAATTTTTTTTAAGTTTTTTAGTAAATAAATAAAAACTACAATAAAAAGACCTGGTAAAATAAAATGAAAAGGCAAGCTGAAGACTGAGTGAAAATATTTACAAAATGTATTTGATAAAAGGTTTGTATCTACAATTCATGAAGACCTCTTAAAATTCAATAAAAAATAAAAAAACAAGCAATAAAAGTGGGCAAAAGATTTGAACAGACACTTCACCGAAGTATATAGAAGATGGCAAATAAGACTATAAAAAGATGTTTACCATCAGTAATCATTAGGAAAATACAAATTAAAACCACTACGCAATACCGCTTCATACCCTTTGGAATGGCCATAAGTAAAAAATATGGAAAAACTAAAATCCTAATATATTGCTGAGGGAGAAAGCAAAATGTTACAGCCACTCAGGAAAACAGGTTATTAGATTCTTACAAAGTTACACACACATTTGCCCTATGAGCCAGGAATCCCACCTTTAGGTATTTATTAAAGAGAATTGCAATTCCACATAGTCCACATAGTCCACAAAGTCCACATAGACTCGTATGTAACTGTCCACAACAGCTTTATTTACAGTGGCCTAAAAACAGAAAGAACCCAAATGTCCATCAGTTGTGAACTGTGGTCTAGCCATACAGTGGAATATTACTTAGCAGGAGAAAGGAGCAAACTACCGATCCGTACAACACGATGACTCTTAAAAGCATTAGGCTGAGTAAAAGAAGCCAGACATAAAATTTACACACAGGGTGATTTCAATTATATACATTCTAGAACAGACAAAAACTATAGGGTTAGAAAGCAGGTCAAAGGTTGCCAGTGGTCGGGGGTGGTGTGAAGGGATTGACTGTGAAGGGGCGTGCGAGAACTCAGGGTCATGAAATGTTCTACATCACAATGGTGGTGGTGGTTACAAGACAAGACCTATTGTCGAAACTCACTGAATTACACACGGAAAGTTGATTGATTTGTGGTATGTAAATTACCTCTCAGTAAACATGACAAAAAATACACTAAAAAATATCATAGTCCCATTTGCTAAGAATTACCTAATTACAGTGAGAACAAAATAACATAACACATTTAACCCATGTGGGCCTCAGGGATGAATGATCTGTTCTAACAGGATGGCAAACTCAACGGCCTCGGTGTTGGTTCGAGGGGATCCCAGTGCACCTTGAGTTTTGGGCCTCTTTCAATGAAAGAACCCAGGGATCGTCTCGGAGACTGAAAAGATGCCTCTGAGGTTCCAGAAAACCTCTCTCACCTTGTAAGGATCCAATTTACTTGCTCCGCAATGGCCAATGGCCCCACCACTGCCCTCGCCACAGAGCAGGCAATGATTGACAGTTTTCACGTGCACAGCATCTGAAGGATGAGTGTGTGTACATACACATGTGGGCCCAGGAGATTTAGGGATGCGTGTTTTTATTCTACGCAATCAGGTAGAGTGTGCCAAATAGTAGAGAATTTCTTTGAGGTCCATATAGCTAACATCTGACTGGCACCTGACCCAGGTGTCCAAACTGCAGTCGCATCTTCTGCCCACATCCTGGCCTTCTTCTGGACTTCTCTCCCCTACGGCCACAAGCCAGACACCAGAGGGTCACCCCTGACCAGTTCCATCTCCATCTCCACATCCAACTCCTGCCACAACCTTCCTGATGTGACCTTCTGGTCATTCCTGGACACGCCCACTTCTCTCCATCCTGCCACAGAGCGCCAGCCTGACCCTTCGTCTCGTCCTGAGGGGCTGGTAGCCTCCTCAGGGGGCTCCCCACCTCCATCACTGCCTTCCATCCATTCTGTTCATTGCAGCCAGGCGGGTCTTTAAAAATGTGAATCTGTGTGCAATGTTTGGTTAACGTCTGACCGAATAGACTGTAGAAGAGGCCGCGTCTGTTATGCTCACAGGTCATAGTAGAATCCGACCCACAGTGAGGGAGTAATAAATATTCGCTAAATGAAAGAAAGGGTGGGAGGATGGCTTGATTTCATGAAGATAAAGGGAAAGAAGGACGAATGCTGAAAACAACACCTGGGCCAAGGTCTGCCCCCAGCGATGGTGTGAGTGAGTCGGTCTGATGTAAAGCTGCCACTCTGATCACCTGGGCTCAGGGGAGGCCTTGACACACACATGCATTCCCAGGGAAGGGCAGAGATGGCTCCCGTCACCATCCGGGGCCTAACTTGCTCAGATGCTTCCCACTCCAGGACAAATAGAAAAGCTCTCTGCTGCTCCCTGGAAGTACAATGACTCTCATCAGCTGCCACTTACAGACCACTCACTCTGAGCCGGGCACTGTGCTAGGCAGTTACACAAATCACTTCCTCCTCAAAGTTGTTCTACGAGATGTCCATCATCCTGTTTTGAAGAAGAGATAACTGAGGTGCCAAGAGATTAGTAAACTTGCCTAAGGCACACAGCTGGCAAGTAGCAGTGCTAGAATTTGACTCTAGGTGGCGGATTCCAGAGCACACTCAATTTCTAAGGGATATTGCTTTCCACGTGGGTTTTATACTAAGACGTATCCATCCCCTACCCATCAATGTGAATTGCCACATGCTTATGCCAAATTAGTAACTGTGAGAAAATGCTATATGCATAGAAGAGCTAAGACCCAGAGATCTGGGATGTCGCAGGAGCAGCAGGAGGCCGTGGAAGGGTGAGGGCGATTCACTTTGGTCCCCCGGGGAGAGCCTGGACCTCCCGTATCTGTCGAGGAGGCAGGGAAACCTCAGGTCAGCTGGAGATGCACAAGAAGAGGCAAGGAGCTTAGCAGGAGACAGCGTCAGGCCATGGGGCTGGGCAAAAACACATCGCCTGCCTCGCCGGCGGCTGCCAGTTGGTCCAAGATTCCGTGACTGTGGCACCAGCTGCAATTGATTATCGGCCTCCCACCCGGCCCCCAGCAGCAGCACTTCCTCTCGGCACATGCCTGGAACACACCACGAGCCCTCCCCACAGGACAAAGCCAGGGGTTGATGGGGGTGGCAGGGCAGTCGTGTGAGAAGGCGTCATACCCCAGACCTGGCCCTTCTCTGAACAAGGCAGGGCGTTCACACCCACTTCCCCACAGTCGGCCCCGCTGGCATTCCAGTCCTGGCTTCCCCTTTCCTGCACCACGTGGGGCAATGCTGGCTTCTCCTCCTTCAGGATAACGACATGTAAAGGGACTGGGGGAGTTAACGCATTGCGGAAAGGCAGGCGAGGATCCCCAGCACACCTCGAGGACCAAATTCGATATACAAGGATCATGTCTCACAGCCACGGATGAGCTTGCGTTATTGCTAACACTGCTTCACCACCCCAAGGGAGGAACAGGCCGTGGAATATTTAGTGCCCAGGCAGCTCTATCGGAAAGATGCTAGGAGAAGAGACAGAGTGCAGGAGTGTGTGTATGTTTGTGTGTGTGAGTGTGTGTGTGAGTGCATGAGTGTGTGTGAGTGTGCGTGTGTGTGAGTGTGTGTGTGAGTGTGTGTGTGAGTGTGAGTATGTGTGTGAGTGTGCGTGTGTGTATGTTTGTGTGTGTGTGTGAGTGCATGAGTGTGTGTGAGTGTGCGTGTGTGAGTGTGCATGAGAGCATGAGTGCATGAGTGTGTGAGTGTGTGAGTGTGAATGTGTGTGTGAGTGTCTGTGAGTGTGTGTGTGTGTGT
>NW_017731396.1:1334981-1341290 GCF_001890085.2 Hipposideros armiger
CACTGTTCCCATCCCCCAACTCCCCAATAAAAATCTTTAAAAAAAAAAAAGTCAGCCACAGAAGCTGGCCTGCAGCTCAATGCAAGCATCTCAATCCACTGCTGTGATAGTCAGCTGGGGTTCTTTCAGGCACCTCAGTAATGCTTAGAAGTCCCCAGAGACATTTGAGACAGTTCTGCCCTTAAAGCTGGGGGAGAGGGGCCCCCGCTCTGGGCTTCACACTGTAGAGAGCCCTGCTCTGGCCCTACCCCAGCTGAACCCCCCTCTCCCCACAAGGCAAGGAGTCCACGGGCTGTGGGGATGCCCCCACCCAGAGCCCAGAGCCCCCAGCTGTCCAGACCTTCAAGTACCTGGGATATCAGAATTCCTGCCAAATGACCCCAAGCGTTCTCCCAAGGCTGGGGCTGGCTTTCTGAGGTTCAGCCCTAGGAGAGGGTCACATTGTTGGTGTGTACCCCTCCACCCCCCCAGTCTGGTGGTGAAGGGTGGTGCTTTGCAGAGGATGTAGACAGACCACAGGCATGCAGGTTAGGATGTGCCTGTGCTGTGCTGGAGGCCCCCCATGGGCAGAACAGAGCCAGGGCGGGGAGCGGGGGCTGGGGCTGGGGGCTGGAGGCCAGGCGCCAGCATTCCCCCACAGCCACTAGGCAGCACAGAGGAAGCCAGTCCCCAAACTCCAGTGCAGGGCGACTGGAGCAAAGACATCAGGCGGCCATGACCTACTGGCTCCAAAAACAGACCATGAATCCCAGTTTGGTTTCAGCTGAGATCCTCTAAATGCACGTAAGAGGGAACTTGGCAGTTAAACTCTGAGTCCTGAGACCCTTTTCTACAACTGTGTTGTGCCTGCCCCCCTTCTTCTATTATATGACTATACACGTGGGCTTCAACTTGGCCCTGGGAGAAAAAGAAACACTGAGCTTCTCCCACGGGTAGGGTGTGCCTGTGAGACTCAGCACAGGGAAACAGAAATTTCCCACAGGCTGCAGTCAGGGGACTCGGGTTCAAATCCTAACTCAATCTCTGACTGGCTGTGTGATCTGGGCAGATTGCTTAACCTCTCTGACCTTCCAGCCTCCTCTGTTATACAGCAAGATAATGACGCCTCCCTCTGAGGACCTGTGTCATTCAGATAAGCTATGGGCCATGGCTGTTTGTTTGTTTGTTTGTTTGTTTGTTTTTCTTTGGGGGGAATAGAGTTAATAATATCACAATAGCATTGCACAATGTCAGATGGCTGCTAGAGTTATGGTGATCACTTCTTTAGGTATATAAATGTTGAATGTTGCATACACCTGAAACTACAAAAACTACACCTATAACATACAAATTATAATATTATATGTTAGCTATACTTTGAAAAAATATAAATCTTTTTAAAAATCTTTTTTTTTTTTTAGCTGAGCCATCTTGCCACCTGTTGGCAGCTCACGGCTGCTCAGCTCGGGCTGACTCGAACCACTGTTGCTCAGAGCTCAAACTCTTGAGCGAGCTCTTAACCAACTGNGTGTGTGTGTGTGTGTGTGTGTGTGTGTGTGTGTGTCCTCAAACTCAGGCGAAACTGTGATCATTTAAATCAGGGGCGGGCCACAGATAATAAATACATGAATAATGAGGGCTGCGTCCCAATAAAACTTTATTCAAGAACACTGAAATTTCCATTTCATATAATTTTCTTGGGCCATGAAATATTATTATTCTTTTGATTATGTTTATCCATTTAAAAATGTAAAACTATTCTTAGCTCATGGGTCATACAGAAACAGATAAAGGACACAATTTGAACTGTGGGCAGTACCCCTGGTTTAAGTCACCCTAAGAATGTAATTCATCTTAGAAAAAAACAAAAGATGTGCAATATTTAGACAGCAAACTCAATGTTAAGTCTTCCTTCTTGGGTTGCAGGGAGGTAGCAAGTGGTCATGTTGTGGATAATGTATTGCAATTCAGGGCCACCTTCAACAATGGGGCCCCAAGGGCCAGGCTGAGTTTTAGGGGTGCTTGGGCAAGGCCATTTTAATGAACACATTTGATTGACAACTCATAGCCAGCAGGCTTTTCTGCTTAATAAAGCAAACAAAGGTTTTATTTGAGAAGGGATGAGTTTTTTAATGTCCTTAAAAAAGAAAACTCCATGTGTGCCCACCAAGTGATGGAAAGAGATGTATCCATTGGATAATTTTTAATTAAGGTGAGTGAACCTTGGCTAGCTAAAAGGTTTTCTTGGAGGAGAGGTCTCAAACTGTTAACACATCAATATGTTTCTGTCCATTAGCTTTCCCCAGGGTGACAAGCACGGTCTTAATGACAATTTCAAGGAAGGTTCCTTCTGTGTCTTCAGGGCTGTTTAGCGATGAGGTCTTAGAAACTGTGGAACCTTCTCTGTGGGGGGGTCAAACTTCAACTGTAGCTCTTAATGACAAATTGTTACCTGGGTTGTCAAAACAAGTTACACCAGCTGGCGGTGTGCTGAGCCAGGATTCAGAGCAGGGGCATGTGCCCAGAGCTCTACATGCCACCAAGGCTTTTACAGAAACAGGACAGGAGTCTCCTGCCAGCTTCAGGCCTCGTGCTGCACACATGGCATCCGCTGAATTCTCACACCGATCCATGAAGTCGGTACCGTTAACATATCTGCTTTCCAGAGAGGGAAACTGAGGTTCAGAAATGATAACTTGCCCAAAGGTCTTTCAACAAATACTCACTGAATACCTGTTGTCTGCCAGGAGGGAGCTTACAGCTAGTGGGAGAAGCAGGTGGTCCAATAATTACATGGACACACATATAATTACACATTGGGATGACAGCTAGGAAGACAAAGTTCAAGGTACTGTAAGAATGCGCAAGAGACAGTAGGTGCCAGCAATGTGTCCTGACCTCAAAGCCACTGGATTGCTACGTCACACTGAACAGTATAAGGTACAAAAGTACATGTTCTTCATAAATGTTATATTAGTTGTTTTTTGGGGGGGGTGGAGGTTCGGGGGGGGGGCAGTGCCATAGCAAAATACTACAACTGGGTGGCTTAAAACAACAACGTTTATTCTCTCACAGTTCCGGGAGCTAAAAGTCGGAAATCAAAGTGTCACCCGGGTTGGGTCCTTCTTGGGCACGGAAAGCGAGAGTCAGCTCCATGACAATTTCCTGGCTGCTGATGGCAGCCAGCAACCCTTGGTGTCCCTTTGCTTCTAGACGCATCTCTCCACATCCTGCCTCCGTCTTTATGTGGCCTTCTGCCCGTGTGTCTGTCTCTGTGCCTTTTCTTATAAAGACGCCCCTCATAGTGGATTAGGGCCCGCCTAATGACATCATCCTAATTTAAGCACGTCTTCAAAGAGTCTTATTTCCAAATAAGCCGCATTCCCAGGTCCCAGGGTTTAGGATTTCAATCTATCTTTTTTGGGAGACACATTCCACCCCAAACAATTTTTTATACCAGCTTTTCTGGTTTCATTTCCCCCCAAACGTGTCAGTATCACCTCAGAGCCTGAAAGAATCAATACAGGGTTGACTTTCTAGGTCTTCAAAGCAAGCCGACCCTGGGGGATGAGGGACAGTTTTAAATTGCTGCTGCTCTAACCAGGGGGCTGAGGGCCGGAGAGAGACAGGACACGATGCCACAGCCCTTTTGAGTGACGTGTGGGTCTTCCAGCAGCAGCACCCAGTCCAAAGGTGCATTGCTGAGCTACCCAAAGCCACAGGGTCTGTAAAAGCCCTCTCAGGACCCAGAGCGGGCACACACAGCCTTTCCAGGCCTTCCCTGCTGAAGGCATTTTGAGGAGAGGCGGTTCCCACCGCCTGCGTTTCGGCACTCAATGGAGGGTCACGGCAGCGAGCCCACAGAACAGCCGGGACCACAGAACTGCCGAGAAGAAAGTCCGTGACAGACGGCCTCAAGCTCCATGTAACATGTAGGCGGAGCCTGGGGAAACCGAGACCCTCCCTACAATCCCTAATTGGTACAAAGACGCAACTAGTCCAACAAAAGATGTCCATTCTGAGCAAGGGAGCCAACTAACATGAAGGAACAAGGGCTGAGAACGAGGCCTCTCAGTCAGGAGACCCGGATGGACTCCGGCCCACAGAGCGCCACCGGCCAGCCGTGTCCGGGGCCAGTTGCTGCCCTCCCCTGGCAGGAGCACCCTGACCCTGAGTTCCATCCTCTGCAGCTCGCGGACCAATTCCGCAGCCCCAGAGCGAGCTCCCTGTGCCTGCGGGCCCCACAGGAAACTTTCGGGGTGCCCTGGGAGCTTTCTAGTGGAGGTCAGCCAGCTTTCTCGGTAAAGAGTCAGATGGTAACTATTTTAGACTTTGAGGGCCACACAGTCTCTGTCACAACCTCTCAACTTGCCCGCTGTGGTCAGCTGAAAGCGCTATGGACGGCACATACCCCAGGGGCTCCCAAGCAGGGACGATTTTGCCCCCACAGTCACGAGGCATTTGGGGTTGTCACAACTAGGCGATGTGCCTTAGTTGGCTGGGGCTGCTGCAACAAAGTGCCACAAGCTGGGTGGCTTTGACAACAGAAATTGATTGTCTCGTATTTCTGGAGGCCAGAAGTCTGAAACCCAGGCAGTGGCAGGACTGGCTCCCGGGGGCCGTGAGGACGAGTCTGTTCCATGCCTGTCCCTGAGCTTCTGCCCGGTGGCTGCTAACCCTTAGCGTTCCTTGGCTTATAGATGCATCACCCTGATCTCTGCCTTCATCTTCACTTGGCATACTCCCTGGAGCCTGTCTGTCTCCAAATCCCCCCTATTTATAAAGACGCCAGCCATAATGGATCAGGGGTACACTAATGACCTCATTTTAACGAATGAACCAATATCTATTAAATAAGGCCATATGCTGAGATATGAGGGGTTAGGACTCTAACATATGAACACAGGAGCAAGAGTCACAATGCAACCCCATCGAGGGAACTACTGATGGCTACTGGGCAGAGGTCAGGGATGCTGTAAACATCCTACAATGCACAGGGATGTCTCTCAACAGAGAACCATTCAGCCCAAATGTCAATTACGCCAAGGCTGGGATGCCCCGGTGTAGACCTATCTTGGGTAGGTCACTTTCCAACAGGATTGCTCCCTGGGAAAGGGCAACACAACTATTTGTAAAGACACTTTCAATTTTTGTTCTGAGCTCACCTGGGTCCAAAAGCTTTGGTTATTTGTTTTTTAAAGGTCTACCCATGTCAGTATTTTTTTTTTAAGTTAGAAATTCCTTCTACCATCTTCACGTTCAATTCCCGGCCCTTATCTGTACTGCTTCAAAATTCTCAACGAGTGTTTTATTTTCTATACCTTGATGTGTGCAGAGGCAGATTAATACGACTTCTGAAGACATTCATTTTCTCCTCTCTCACAACAAAGGCAGTACACAGGAGAGAGAAATCGTAGGAAGCAGCCATTAGTTCAAGAGTGAGTTCCCTCAGCTGCTGCAGGAAGAACCCAGGCTGCAGTTGGCTTCACTTATGGATTCATGCATTTCAGCAGGGAGACCAAGTGGTAAATACAATTAAAATTACCATTTAAATAAACTGTGATTGTGGCTGAGGACTTGGTCATTCACAGAGTTAAGTGTTAGGCTAGAAAGCGAAAGGGTTCGTATTCCGATTCCCCGTTACACAAGCACTTAGTACAAGTAATTAACAATATGAGCCAAATATTTCATTTCTGGCATTCTCCCCCCCTCCCCGCCCCGCCCCAACTTTCTTCCCCTCAGCGACCCCAAAGATGAGGAAACTGGTCTCACATGAGAAACAAAATAGCAGATTTAAAGTGACTTTCCCCCTAACCTTTGCACAAAAATCAAAGTTTATCATGAGGCGATGCAAAGGAAAGCAGATGTGTTGGAAAGATTCAGTGGGTGGAAAAGTACATACAGACGACCTAGCTCAACACCTTCATGTCACTGATGAGAAAACCGAGGCCCACGGAGAAGCATATTGTCCAAAGACACAAAGAAAGTCAGCCGCGGGCCGGCCGAATGGCGTGTTGGTTAAGAGCTGGCTTGGGACGCCAGAGGGCCCCGGTTCAGATCCCACATACGAGGGCCAGTGACACTGCCCTCTACAGCTAAGATGCTGAACAGCTCAACCTGGAGCTGGGCTGCCGTGAGTCGCCAGCGATGGCAGGTGGGTTGCCTTGGGCTACCATGTGTAGCCAGCAGCCAGCGTGAGCGGCCAGCAGCTGCCGTGAGCGGCCATCCAGAAGCAGGCGACTGATCTGCCTCGCCCAGGAAGAGAGCAATGATGGTGCCAACTTGGGCCAGTGAAGCAACGTCCTCCACAACTAGACTGAAGAACAAAAG
>NW_017731396.1:1344907-1351653 GCF_001890085.2 Hipposideros armiger
TTCCAGGGGTCAGCAAACTTTTGAGACAGAAGGTACCCAAAGAGCCGCATGTGGCTCACAAGCCGCAGTTTGCCGACCCCTGGATTAGGTGAGTGGTTTCCTAACCCCAGCTGCATGTTAGAATCTTCTAGTGAAATTTTTTTTTAGTGCACGTCCTTGTCCCCGCTACAGACTTAAACTCTTTGGGGACATTCCTTTGGGGTGCAATCTGAGAGTCTGTTATTTTTAAAAAGTGCCCTGGGCTGGTTCTGGTGCATTTACTGATTGGTGCTTGCAACCACAGGTTAGAATAACAGGTGAGTACACGCTCTCAAAGAAGCAACAATAAAATTGAAGCTCACTTGTTAACGAAGAGTTAGTTTCTTCAAAAAGCCCAGCACGTACACTCATTGATTGGACAAGATAGGGACACCTTTTTCTCTCAGAGTTCAGGATGGAGGGAGGTTGATGGGCTAGAAGACATTTAAGGGTTTTGTCCCCGGAATCCATGTATTTTGGAAATAGCACCCCAGCTTTTCCTTCAGAACACCACCACCCGCTCCTCACTCTCTTGCCAGTGGGTAAGGCGGGCTCCACCGGCCCCAGCTCCAGGAGTGGGCCAATCAGGACACGCCAGGGCCCAGGGAGCGCTAGCTGGTTCGGGAATGAGTGGGTACTGAGCTCGGCCAATCCCAGGCACTTCCCGGGAACACGAGGGAATGAAAACTCTTTCGCTGGGATTACTGGCTGTGGGAACGGGGGCCTTTTCATGGGGCGGGTCTGTCTGACACAGACAGGCTGAAATGAGGCCACACCAAACCCTGATGACACTATTGGAGCCCAGTTCCGCTACGGTTGCTCCAGAATTTTCAGGGTTTGGAACCGATTAATCCCTTCCCCCTTCCTGATTTCTCAGCAAGCTTGAGTTACGTTTCTGTCAAGCAAAAGGGGACACAATGGGACAAGCCCAGAAGCGGGGGAGCAGCATGGGGACGCGGGGCAGAAGGGTAGAAGAAGCCAACGCTATTTAACCCATGTTCTCAAAGCCCCCACTCGGCCTTGGCTGGCGGGCAATCTATGGTTCTATTCCCCCAGTTATAAGACGTGCCATGACACAACTTTTAAGCCTCAGTTTTCCCTACTGGCGCAGCTGAAATAGCTCTTCACCTCTTTTCCCAAAGGATGGGGGAAGGTGTCACATGCCGTGTCATGCCCAGACAGTAAAACCAGCAAAGGCTAAGAACATGAAAGAGTTCTTTTATTCATTCAACAACCACGTATTGGCACTGTGCTAGGCTCTGGGCATACAAGAGTCAACAAGACAGGCTGGTCCCTGGGCTCATGGCTCTTACTTTCTTTTTGTGGGTGGGGGGGAGGGAGAAAAAGTGAACAAATACACAACACTGCCAAATGACCCCAAACCTCCTCCCGAGCTGGGGTAGGCTATGCCCGAGGTTCACCCCCAGGAAAGGGTCACCTTGCTGGTGGGTACCCCCTGAGCCTTGGTCAGCCATTGGCAATATGGAGGAAATAACACTGGGTAAAGTGCTCATCACCCAGTTACAGGGCTTGCAGGGGGGCAGGGAGCTACTTGAGATAGGATAGTCAGGAAAGGAATTTCAGAGCAAATAGCATTGAAGCTGAGTCAGAATTATTGCTTCTTTCACTCGGGAAGGACACTGATGCAAGGTTCTTCTTGGACCCCACAGGACAGAAGGGAGGGACTTTGGTGAGCTCATAGGCAGAGCTCTCATTGTTTGTCTGTCTGGTGGCTAACACATTTTTGCACACATGGCAGAATTTTCTCTGCAATCTCCTTTCCTGCAACATAACCACTACTAAGGAGGTGGTAAGGACAGGGACATGAAGCCCCCACTCACCGATTACCGATATTTACCCAAAAAGCCCAGCAGTTCCAGTGACCTCCAGCGTTGGAAGCAAGTGGAGAAACGCAACCTGAAGGTATTTGGAGCACAGCTCAGGACCCTTATGCAAGGGAATTATTTTTCTGATGGTTAAGGGGCCAAAAACATGTTCTAACCATAACATGAACAGCTCATTCTCCTGCCTAGAAAACGAAACAAAATCATCACTGGGCAAATGACCTTGACCTTCCAGAAGCAGGAATTTCCCTCCCTACTTTGAGATGAGCCGCTCACATATTTGCAGCAGAGCTGTAGATCGCCAGGAAAATGCCAAGCCCACCACTTCTGTATCGATCCTCAAACAAGCTGGCCACAGTGTGGATTAGGTCCTGGGCTGGAAGCTGCCAAAGTAATTGGGAGATCAGAGTTTCGCTTTTATGGGCTATTTGAAGCCGTTTTCCTCTGGGGGCTTTCTTTTTCAATGCATTTCTGATTTGGTCCAGGATTTTCGGATGACGGTAGCTTATGTGTGCTTAGAAAGATAGCAAAAGAAAAACAAAAGATTCAAATGGTGCTTTTAGCTTTCAAAGGCGAGCAATCTTTTTGGCAGTGCCTGTTTCAAAATGCATTAGCCTCTTTTACCCCGAAACGCTGTTTGTTCCTCCTGTTCTCATGATGCGTGAGTGTGTGTGTGTGTGTGTGGGGGGGGTTTAACATGAAAGCCTGATGCCTTCTGTTCTCAGGTTTCAGGGCCAGCCAAGGCTATGACAGCCAACATTCACCCCAACTCGTTTCCTCCCAAAACCCTCTGTCCCTGTGCCATCCATGTGTCTTCATGAGCTTTACCATGCTATCAAAACAGAGGGCGATGCTGAATGGTTGCCCCTGGTGAGAATTTTGCAATACTCTTCACAACAAAACATGAAATTCCACCCAAAGTGTCGTGCTGTCAGAGTAGGGTCTCACCACGACATTTGCAGAGCCCAGAACAAGAGCACAAATGGAGCCCTATACAGGCCAAGTCTAAACATGTACAAGTTATGATTAAGGTCCACCCATTGCCTCACCGCCTGTTCCCCAAGACCCGCCTTCTTGACCTGGAGGCTAGAGGACCTGTGCTGTCCCCTCACTGGCCACTGGCGAGCCTGTGGTAAGGATTGGCCAGGATGGAGCAAGATGGAAGCCGGGCCAGGGGCCAGGACTCAGGGGGTGGTACCTAGATGCACCCAAACCTGGGGCATGGGTTGACGTGGGCAAGCTCCCCCGGGAGCCGGTGTGCAGGTTCCCTCTGCTGCCTGGGGATTTTCCAGGTGCTGTAGTACATACTTCACAAACGACACCATCTGAGCAAAGGGGACGGACAAGCGCAGTCACGTGGTTTGGGGCAGCATCCTGACGCAAAAGCACTGCCGTTTTCTCTGCTTCCCCAGGCTGGGCCCCGAGCTGTCTCCTCGTCCCCCACATACCTGTGCTCTCTGTTCCACACCTTCTGGCCTGGGGAGCCCCCTCCAGCTTTCCTAGCTCAAATGGATACCAAACATTCAAAATGCTTCCTTACGAAACCAAAACAAACAAAGACACGAAGTCTTTCTTGTGGTGGTTCCGACCAGCAGGGCCCGCTAGCACCTGGGCCCAGGTCTAAGGAGAGTCTAGAGCAGAGTGCACTCGACTGGCTGTAGGCCTGGTCAAGGTGTGCAGGCCAGTTAGGGTGGACATAGGGTGGTGCCTATTTGAGAGCAGTACTTCCATTTTCCATTGAGGATGTGTTATCTTCCCTGTGGCGAGAAGCCCTGGTATCACTGTCCATCAAGACACCTGCATGCCGCCCCCCACCTGGAGGTGAGCCAATCAGGGCGCACGTCTGGCCATTTGACGACAAGGGCGGAAGGTCACTGGAGAGGCTCCATCTGGTGGCCGCACCCTGGATGGACAGCAGAGTGTCCGCCGGTTCCTGCTGCCTGCATCCCCGCAGCGTCTATGGTTTCTGCGCTCCCCAAAGCCTGTTCTCCAGCTTCTCCTTCCACACTGTGAGCCGGGCATATACACTTCCCACAGGTTCCATCCTATCGGGTAAACAGAATCGGTGTCTATTGCTTGCGTCCCAGCAACCCTAACAGGTACAGTAATCATGCCGCCTTCGTGGTGTGCAGGGGAGAGCTGGACTTCATTTACTCCAACACAGGAGCACAGAACCGAATCTGAAAGCCTGTTCGTTTTCCCTTGTCACTTGCCTGCTAGAAACCACCAATGGACGGGTTCCCCTCTCCATCTTCCCCAATCCCCCCACTCTGGCCACCACCACGGCCCATTCCCTTTCAATCCAACCAAAGTCCGAATACACCTTCGCCTGGCTCTCCGCCCTTATCACTTCCCTCCTCTTTAGCAAACCCTCCACTCTAGAAACACTGGTCTATTTGACGCCTTCTGTGTAAGTCCCACTGTTAACTAACTTTTCAATGCTTCTACACAGATGGTGTGATATTAAAAATGTAGCGGCTAAAGTTTCAACTTGAAAGGCAATTGTTCCAGAGGTGTCAACTATTTTATCCAAAGAATCACCCTCCAGGCCTGATTGTAACAAAGAGACAGTCTCAGTTTGGATCCTCTCCCGTGTGTGTGTGTGTGTGTGTGTGTGTGTGTGTGTGTGTGTGTGTGTNAAAAAAATCTTTTAAAAATAGAAATCTTTTAAAAAAATACATAATGGATGCTACAAAAGACCCCAAATAGCCAAAGCAATCCTGAGAAATAAGAACAAATCTGGAGGCATCACACTTCCCGATTTTAAGCTGGATTATAAATCTATAGTAGTCAAAACAGTATGATACTGGCATAAAAGCAGACACATAGACCAATGGAATAGGATTGAGAGCCGATTAATAAACCCATGCACATATGGTCAATTAATATTTGACAAGGGAGCCAAGACTACTCAATGGAGAAAAGGCAGTCTCTTCAACAAATGGTGCTGGGGAAATTAAATAGTCACATGTAAAAGGATGAAACTAGACCCCTAACTTACATCACTCACAAAAATTACATCGAAATGGGTTAAAAACTCAAAGGTAAGACCTGAAACCATAAAACTGCTAGAAAAAAATCATAGGGGAAAAGGTCTTTCGGATCCTGGCTGTTTTCACGGTTTATGCAGATCTAACACAGTTCAGTACCACACTGGTGCTATTAGCTAAGAGCCTTAAAAATAATGTGCACAGCCCACAGCCTTTCGAGAAGGTGAGATGGGTACAAAAGTGTGACCTTTAGAACAAGCACATATGTATATGGTGAGTTACCAATTATTTAAGATGCTAAGTATCAACCATTAGCTCTATTACTAATAACAGTAGCCCAAGAGCTGTAGACATGACTTTTTTACAATGGGTCGGGGGAGGAATTGCTATTTCAGTCCTCGTTGTTAGATCCTTCAGTCTTGCCCCACAAACACTGCACAGCTTGTCTGCCTTCAAATTCTCCTCAATAGGCTGTCAACTCACCAGTACTGAATTTCTGATACTTTTCTGATTAGGGTGTCCCGAATGCTCTTCCTTTCTGTAGGAATTGATGGATTTGTAACATCCCTTACAACGATAAGGCTGTTTCTGCAATAACTAAAAAGGTACAGTTTTTGTTCATGTTCAAAATAAGCAAATACAAAATAATTCGAGCCCTTCACTGGCCCTTTCCACCTCTCTTCCTTCTTTCCTCCCTTCTTGATCATAGACAAAGAGCAGCAGGAGACAGAAACTTCTATGGGGTTCCCCAGCTTTCTCTTAGGATGGCCGTGGCTTGAGGTTGATAAGGAATAAACAGGCAGTAATGGCAAACCCCAAAAAGCCTCGTCTCCCTTCCTCTTAGACAGCCCCTGCCTTTCATGATGTCCAAGGCACATTTTTCAGAAATAAAAAAAATGAGAGATTTAAAAAGATGCGGCACAAGTACGCTAGACCGAACATATGAGGCTTTCGATGTTTCCACCTGGCTGCAATGAAGTTCGCAGCCTCTCCGAAAGCCCACTAAACCTTCCCGGTCATGCAGACATGGCCCTTGATAACAGATCGCTATCATTTGGCTTTATTTGTACAGTAGAGATGACTTGATAATTGTAATTACATTGCTTTGGAAGTAAACATGTCTTCCTTTTATAGTCTGAGTAAAAGCCTTCTGAGTCCTGGGATGCTGTGCCTGGCATCCAGCTTTAAAGACTTCTCACCACCCTGTTCTATGAGATAATTGTAGGCGTTTCAGGAGCCGTCATCACAGAATGAGCACTTTTCATCGTGGAACCCAGCCACCCATATTGCATAAGCATTCCACTTGACCTGCCTGAGGACAAACCGTCCTTCCCCATGCTAAACGATGAAGATGTACATGTAACGCAGCTACAGACCTCACTACATTCCATCCTGCACTGTTGCCTCAAGTCAGCTCCTAGGTCAATCATGAAAGCCATTAGTGGACCATTAGCTGAAGGCCTTGGCTGAGAACTCAGCAACGTCTCACTTCCCCATGTCTGGTCAGACATGAAACCTTGAAGACTCAGGCGAGGAAGACAGCTGCATTTATAACAGGATTGGGAGGGCAGGGGTCGTCATTGAAACCCTCAAATTTCTCTCCCATTGGTCAGCCATGATACCACCCTTCCACCCTACTCAAGCTACAGAAATTCACCAATGGATTAGGCCAGGGGTCGGCAAACTTTTGAGACAGAAGAGCCGTCAGGGGTCAGCAAACTGCGGCTCAAGCCACATGCGGCTCTTTGGGTACATACATGTGGCTCTGAAGTAAAATTGAAAATGAAAATAAAACTATCATAGTTTCATTTATAAAAATTTTAAACAATATTATTCACACAATTTGTAAATTATGTAAAAATATATTTATGGCTCTTGAATAAATTTTAAATTG
>NW_017731396.1:1356718-1387939 GCF_001890085.2 Hipposideros armiger
TTTTAAGAAAGGAAAAAACTATTAAAATTGTAATACTCAATATATACCAATAACAAAAAATGAATACAAGTCACGTTTGACTTCTGCAATTACAAAAGGTGCCCAAAGTGGTTACCATCAGCGGCGTCCAGACACTTCTGATGACGGCGAACTACTGCTTGAGCAACGTTGACCAAAGTGCCCACTTGTATATGTTTTTATGGCACCTCCCGTATATTAATGAGGATAAATGCTACCTGTTCACCATCGGCTCTCTCGCATTGGTTCCCTAGGAAACATGGATTTGCTGGATGGAGAGAGGATGCTTGTTTGTTAAGAACCTACAGTGTGTTAGGCATTATGCACGCACTCTCGTATTTGAAGACTAACTAGAGTCAGGAGCCATTAGCACAGGGCAAACATCACTGGACCACCCAGGAATTGCAGCCATGACCTTGACTGCATTCTAAACATACCCAAATAAAAGATGCTCATAGGCCATAAACTACCAAGAATGCTAAACACGCAAGTCCTGTTCTGTCACTAGCTTTAGCCTTTGACACTTGATTTTTAAGTCTGAGTGTTTTCTGTTTGTTCATGTGCTTTTTTTTTTTTTACATGTGAGAGACTTGATGGTGTCACATGGCGCAAGGCCATAGCCAGTTTGGGTTTCCCACTGTGTCTGAGAAAGACTGCTTCCAGGTTGGTGTCTCAAGACAAACAAGGCTTTGGAGTCAAACCTGTTTTGTGTCCCAGAGCCTCCCTCACCTGCTGTAGTTGTGAGCAAACCACCTCAGATTCTCTCGGAACCTCTGTCTCCTCATCAGTGATAGCAGGGTGGTGTATTAGTTTCCTGTTGTTGCTGTAACGAATTATCACTAACTGTGCGTAGAACAACACAGGCTTATCTTACAATTCTGGAGCTCAGAAATCTGAAATGATCCATGTAGGACTAAAATCACGGTGTCAGCAGGCTGGTTCCTTTCTGCAGTTTCCAGGGAAATCCAATTTCTTTGCCTTTTCTAGCTTCTAGAGGCCTCCCATTTTCCTTGGCTTATGGCCAACTTTAAAAATTTAAATAATTTTGACTTCTGCTTCTGTCAACACATCCTCTCCTCTGACTCTGTCCCTCCTCCTCCATTGTATAAGGCCTCCAGTAATTACAGTGAAGTCCTTATAAAGTTTACAATCACTCCAGTGATTATCACCCAGACAACCCAGGATAACCTGCCCATCTCAAGGACTGTATTCTTAATCACTCCTGTAAAGTCCCTTCTGCCATGCAAGGTGACATATTCCCACAATCCAGGGATTAGAATGAGAACATTTTGGAGGCTGGAGGAGGTGCACTGTTCAGCCTACCACAGGTGTGCAAGCATCTGTCACATTGTTGGGGCTTCATAAAGGTGAGTTGCCTTCCTACTGGAGGAGGCTTTGGGGAAACTGGATCTTGAGGTGAAGGAGCAGGTGGATTATAAATCAAGCAAAGTATAAAAACTATGAATTGGGATTAGGGCAGTGACGGAAGGGGTAGGAAGCAGACCAGCCTGGCCAGGACAGAAAGACTGAACAGTGAAGGAGAGATAAGACTCTGCAAAAAGAAATATAAACTCAGTAGCAATTTTTACCCCCCAGGAAGATAGACATCAACACTCTCTTGCAGAGTTTGAGTTATGTCCAGGGCACACACTTGAGGCTGACTTTCTTTGTAAACAGTTAACATTTCTTTTGCTCCGTCCTGTGGATGAGGAGAGTGGAGATGCCAGGGATCAGTGCCAGCCTCACCTTCCTCTTATGCACCCCGTTCCTGGCAGAACTCCAAGGCCACCTGCTGGGGGGCCACGGTGTGGTTTGTGGGGTTTGGGTGGCCCTGAACGGTTTAGGTTTACAGGGGACTGTTAGCTAAACCTCCTATATGGAGGCCTGAGAAACCTCCACTCCCCACTAAACACAGCTCAGGAGCCTTCTAGGTCACCGTTACCTCCTGACTCTGAGCACAGATTGCTTCCTTGGGCGATCTGGGCTCTCCAGAACCTTCCCTCGCTCACGCCGTCAACATGCATGGGTCTTCTCTCCCAAGGCCCATCAACATGGCGTGGATTGGACACTCTTTGTGCAGTGCAGGCTCTAGCTCATCCCAAACCATGTCCCAGGGCCTTTCTTTGCAGCAGGGATGCCAGCTACCACTGACATTACTGAGGACTTGCTACGTTACGTTCCAGTCAATATTCTATGCATTTTACGCACATCCTCTCACTGAATCCTTGCCATAAGCCTGTGACATAGATCCTATTTTGTCCCTGTTTTCTAGATGAGAAAACGGAGGCACCTACAAATTAAATAACTGACCCTGGGTCACATAGTCAATTCTCAAGCCGCGGTTCTCAACCAGTAGAGACCACTGGCATCAAGCAGTAGAAGCCAGAGATGCTGCTGGACATCCTACAGTGCCCAGGATGGCCCCGCAATGAAGACTTACCTGGCCCACATGTCAATAGTGTGAGGCTGAAAACCCCTGCACTAGAATCGGATGTCACGCCCGGGCAGCCTTCTTGAACGTGCTTGTATCATATTCCTCGCCACACTGTATTAAAATAATTTGTCTCCTACACTAGCTTGTGAATTTCTCAAGGGCAGGGACCACTTCCTATAAACATTTATATCTCTCACGCATGACCTAAAAAAGAAATGAACCAACCGACAACCAAATGAATGAATAATTCCCGGAACACAATTTCCTCCTTCCTGGAATAGTTCATTCTCTTTTCTCTCTTTCAGCCCTTATCATCGTCTGTCTTAATTTAGCAGCATCCGGGCGCTTGTCTCATTCCCACCATGACCATAGAATGTTCCAGAAGGTAAGGACTGAGTCACCCTCATCTGTGCGGCCTCAGTAGCTCCAGCATTTAACCCACGGGAGAGATTTAGTAAATGTTTATGGAGCTAGAATGTTCTCCATGTCTTCTCCTTCTCTTCTCATTGTCTCCATTCCCCACCCGGTTCTCATCTCATCTTTCTTTCCTTTTTCAATCAACTGAAAATTCCAAAGTGGCCAATGGGCTGGGGAAGTGGTGACCAGGGCAATTCACTCATCAGGCGCCATGGACACATGCTGGTTTTTACTTGTTTTTAATAAAAGATACTTGTTTTTACTTTAATTTTTTATAAGAAAAAGAAATAAACAATGTACATGGAATAATGACATCAGCCTGGATTATATTCACCTTTCTAGCAAGGCAGGCAGAAAATATAATTTTTACTGTTTTTTGTAGAGGATGGAGCCCATGACGGCACAAGTGCCCAGAGCTCATGAAAAGCCAGAACATGGCCGTGGGCTGTGGTCACCTGCCCCTTCCCTGCTTAGTGCCATCGGACAGCTCTCCTCACTGTTGTGCGGAAGCAAATGTTCAGTGCCTGGGATACAAACTGCACTCGTTATCTACTGTCACTTAACCAACTGCCATAAACAGAGCCGCTTCCAACAACACACATCTATTGACTCATAGATTCTATGGGTCAGGAGTCCAGTCATGCCTAGCCAGGCTCTGTGCTTCAGGGTCTCGCCAGGCAGCCATCAACTGGGTTGTGCTGCCATCTGAAGATTCGACTAGGGAGGAGTCACGCCCAGGACCACTCAGGTCATTGGGAAACTCAATTCCTTGTAGTTATAGGACTTCTTTCTTTGACACATGGGCTCTCTCACCACATGGCTGTTTGCTTGTTCAAGGCAGTGGGGGGTGGGGTGGGGGGAGGGGGCGGCAAGAGTGACTCTAGCAAGACAGGGTCTTCTATGATGGAATGTGACCACAGGAGTGACATCCCTTCACGCTTGCCATGTCATCTTCACTGTGGCTGGAAGCATATCACAGGTCCTGCCCACACTTGGGGTCGGAGAATATGTAAGTGCATGCATTCCAGAAGGAGGGGGTCATGAGGGTCACCTTAGGCTCTGTCTGCCACGCCAACCTCACGCACATTTTACAAGCTGTAGAAAAATGAGAGTCTGCCAAGCTGCAGGTGGGTACCGAGCATTCCACTGGCTGTTCCCACTGCCTGGGTGCCTGGGCTCCCCCGTGGAATACACATGAATTGCTTCCTGGTTTCATCCAGGTCTCTGATCAAATGTCACTTCCTCAGAGAGGAGAAGGTGTCCCCTGATATTCCCCGCCTGCCTTTGCTCCCAAAGTCCTCAGTCCCCCTGCACTGCTTTGGCAGAGATGGCTGAAACTGACCAAAGAGTCCTCTGCTGTCCTATGTCCCAGCTGCTCAGGAGAACACTCACTCCCCCAGAATTTTCTCCTATGTTTTACACCTCAGCGCCCTCTCCTCCTTTTAATCAAAGAGCTTGTTAGCATACCAGGAGATGATCTCTACTGTAATCTCCCGTGGGGCATCCTACGTGGCCTGGTATGGCAGCAGCCCCACCAGGCCACATGAATACGGGATGAACAAATGTTTTTTTGATGACTGTCATGATGCCCAGTATCGCTTTTTTTTTTTTTAACCCTGTTCTGAAATACTGATGAGGCCAGTTGACAGAGAGGACTCAGAAAGGTTCATGTCTTCAGACAAAGCAGAATGTGAAAACATGTAGGTAATTATCACAGACACTTTTGGTAAAACTCTCCCTCTGATTGAGAGTGAAGGCCCTGGCTGGGTTGAGGTAATGCAGCTCTCTGGCCAGCTCTCCGGAGGGGATCAGGTACAAGGCATAAGCCATGTGCCAGCACTGGTATCAGGAACACTTGGAGATTTGCACCCTGCATTCAAGGTGCTTACACTCCAGCAGGAGAGACAACGGGAACATGGCACGCAAACTGCAGGGCTAAGCAGCCCCTAAGTGGCCCCTGCCATGCCCCAAGTCTGTGCTTAGCCTCTGTGCTATCCTCGTGCCTGATCATGTGAGGAGTCGCGGAGATAAGGCTTGGCACTATAGTATGCACTTGATAAATGCTAGCTATTCTTAGACTTCTTACCTTCCGTTTGCAGAGAAACAGTACTCAGTACCTGATGCAAACGTACCACCTCCTTGTGAATTTTCTCTTGTGCTCCAGTTACCCTTATGCAGCACAGGGGAGAATGAACAGGAAAAACAAAATTGATAAAGACTCTCCCCATGACCAACCTTACACAGGCTCCTCTGAGCTTTTTTCTCAACTCAGCCTCTTTTGGGGCCCTATCCTCAGCCTGCCAAGCCAGTTTTAACAAGCATCCTGCTAAGTCAGCTTAGCCAGAATCCCACCACCCTTGATACCTGAAACTTGATATCTGATCAAGTTCCCCATCCTCCACCTTTGATGTTTAAGTCCTTGGCCTGCCTTTAGCAAGAATCCTGTTAGGCCAATTTAGCAAGACTCTCCTTACCCCCAGTGTTTCCTCTTAGTAGTTCTCCATCCACTGACCCCCTGTCACTCTCTACCTGGCTATAAGTCCCCAGCTGTGTGGATGGATGGATAGATAGAGAGATAAATAGATAGATCTGTATGTAAATTTGAGCTCAGTTTTACTGAAGTCTCTCCCCTATTGCAACAGTACTGAATAAAATCTGTCTTTACCACCTTTACTAGAATCTGGCTCTATTTCTCTTTCACAAACAACACAGAACGCAATTTTTTAGATAATTTCAATCAACTATGCTTATTTGTTGTAACATCATGTTATAGATTTTCCAGATAGCTCTCTCAATCTCCTGCTTTGTTGTGAAGATGTAGAGGTGAGCCTAGGTGTTAAGTTGAAGGGAGAGTCACCAAGGACAGACCTGCCCTTCTGCACCATCACATGGGTACACCTGCCCACAGGCTGGCTGAAATTGAAAAAGGAAGCTGAGCTGAGTTTGGGGATCTTAGTTTTGGGGCTGGCCTTTAGAGAAGAGGCCCATACCTCAAGTTACAGAGCATACACAATTGTGCACACACACACTTGTGCACGCGCGCGCGCGCGCACACACACACACACACACACACACACACACAGCCCCTTCTCCGTTGCTTCTGCCTGGTTAACTCTTCAGTCAAGGCAGGACACTTCCTCTGGGATGCTATCCCTGAAACTCTTTACCAGGTCAAATGCCCCTACCACTCCAGGCCCTCCAGGTAGCACTGTCACAGCTGCAATTGGATGCTTGTCACATGATTCTTTCATCAATGTCTGCATTGCTATTTATCACATGAGCTCCCTGAGAACAGACACACTGTCTGTTTTCTCTCACCATCATACCCCAGTGCCAGGCATACCTCCTTGCACACTGGAAGTCTCGGTAAAGCTAGAAAAAGAAGGAAAAGAAAGAAAAAAATGGAAAGATGGACAGGAGAGAAAAAGAGAAGGACAGCATAGAGTGTGGGTACTGAGATTGGAGCTCACAGCAGTGTTAATTATGGTTGACTTAATGCTCCTTGCTGAGGAGGTAGAGCCTTTTCCAAAAGCCTTAGATAATCACTGATAGGTTTTAAACAGGAAGTGGGAGGTGATACGGTCAAATATGTATTTTAGAGAAATCAGTTTGGCTGTTCAGAGTTAGGGTGCTGCTAAAATAGTCCAGACAGGAAAGTATGGAGACCTGTTTGGGACAGTGATGGTAGACATGGAGAGAAGGAGATGGATTTAAGAAATGTTGAGATACATTTGGCCATAATTGTTGATTGGGAATGGATGAGAAGGTTTAGCTAGCATTTACCAAAACACGTCCTTCATGCCAAGCCTTATGCTAAAGGATTTGCAAATACTATGCCATCTAATCTTCAAAAACCCAATAAGTAAGTACTCTCCTATTTTGTGGTTGAGAAAAATGAGGCAGAGAGAGGTTATGTAATTTGTGCAAATCACAGTGAGAGATTTGTAGTTGGCTCCAGACCCAAACCTTTAGCCACTGGATCACTGACCCCCATCAAATAGAGTCACACCAGGCATGAGTTCTGTATCCCTTCACAGAGCTCACAGTCCACTGGTTTTCAAAGCTTTTCTTTATAAGCAGCAGAAATAGTGGAAGGAGCCTGTCTAAATTTCAGGCTTGGACACAGGGATGGACAGGGGTACCCTTCACTAAAAGCAGAAGAGGGATTGCTTGTATGGACTGAGGTTTGAAGGTGACGGGTTCCATTTGAAGTGTTGTGTTTCAGCAGCTGTGGAGGCATCCAGGGGGATGTTCAATGGGCACCTGATGTTCAGGCCAGAGTTCAAGACGGACCGAGATAGATATTTGGGGATGAAATTGAGAATGAAAGCTGAGGATTAGACAAATGACCAAGATCAGTGGTTCTCAAGTAGCTTAGGGTTCTGTGGAGGTGATTCAGGAGCCAGCAATGGGAACAGAGAAGAGGTTTCCATGTTTCCCACCCCCACCTCCACCAGGGCAGAGCGCCAGGCTTCAGTGTACAGTTCCATTAGTTCTGCTTCTAAACAAGAGTTTAAGATGGATGGTGGATGGACTGATGGATAAGGGCACAAATAAAATGGACCCACTGGACAGAGAAGGCTTTGCTTCCAAAGGTTTATGCAAGCACCCCAGGTGCCCCAAGCCAGGTGCACCCCAAAATATTACAAGATTATTTCAGATCACCTCTCTCTAATAGGAATAATTGTTCTGGCAAAATGGCTGCCTTGGCTAATGTTTGCTCAGGAATTAATAGGGCAGTTCAGAGATTGCCAGTCATGAAACAGGGCCTGTGGCCAGGTGACCCTGAGAGAAGCGAGGGCTAAGCCCCTGGGCACTGACCACACCCTTGTCCTGGGAAACTCCATGACTGTAAGTGAGGAAGAGGAGCGTGGCTAGTCCTGGACACTGGCCATGAACCTCTTACTAAATAAACCTCCACCGTCCACTATAAAAACAGTGTAGGGTCCACTGGTTGGGTCTGACCCATGCAGCTGTCTTCAATAATCTCTGCGGCAAATCTCCAAGCAGGAGGAAAAATGACTTCTGTTTTGTGTCAAAAGCCAGCCAACAGGAAGTGATGCTAGAATGGATTTGGGTCTCACATCTACACCCTTGGGCTTCTTTCTTCCTTTCTCTTTCTGATTTTTTTTTTTTACTTTCTGGATTTCTTTTTAATTTAGCAATAAATAAGAATATACATGTGCCTATTCCTGCATAAATTTTCAACAGCAGACATGGATACACTGGGTTGTTGGAAAAGTCATGACGTATTTTTTTCTATGTTTTTGTTGCAAAAATGCGTCATGACTTTTCCAACAACCCAATAAAACCACAAGAGCACCATCCCCTGGATATACTTTGGATGTATTTTCCCCAGTTTTTGGCTCCAGGAATGTTTGCTCTGGCTGCATCTGGGATGGGGATTTTTTAATTAATTTTTCATTTGGTGCGAAAGTGTGAGTCATATTGAAAATGGTTCTCAGTGAAGCTGTAACAGATGCTATCGCTACACAGTCATCATGATGGACCCACCGTTCATGATTGCTATTACATTTTTTATCAAACTGCTGGTGAGTTCCAACTAGATCATTGAAACTAATTTTTTTGGAGACTTCACATAAAAAGTGCTTTTCTAAAAATAGAAAAAATGAGGGCAAATGGACGTTGTCCATTCTCTGCACTATGAGGTAACACTTCCAAGCTCTCCTGCGATGGCATAATTCCTGTCTTTCCCACAATGTCATAGCACACCCGTTTATGAATAGGAAAACAGTACACGTCACAGTTCACCTGTACAACAACCCTACTATTATTATCCCCATTTTACAGACAAGGAAACTAAGGCTTGGTGATAAGCAACCTGCTTGTGGAAATGCACACTAGGAAGTGACAAACCCTGGATGGAAACCTCTCTAATTTCATACACATACACACCCACTCTAGATTGGCTCCCCAGGAATGCATTAGACTGGAATCAGGGAACATGGATTCTGAACTGTTGTCAGTTGTCATCGGTAACAATAATTGTAGACATTTATTGAGTGTTTACTATGTGTCAATCATTTGCAAATGTACTGTTTCATTTAATTATTACAACTGGATTAGGAGATTCAAGGTTAAGAATCTTGCTCAAGTAACAAATGACAGAGCTTAGATTCAAACCCAGTCAATTGAGCCCAGAGTCCCTACTTTTAACTCTCACACCAAACTGTCCTTAGCAGGTAACCCCGGTGGTTGCTTCTCCTCTCTGGATCAGTAGCTTACTGTGTAAACATTAAAATGTTGGGTATATTTCCTGTTCCAGTTACATATGGCAGTGTTACAAACTACCGCAAGACTTAATGGCTTAAAGCAGCCTTTTATTTGGCTAATGATTCTGTAGGGCAGGCAGGGACCTGTGGGTGGTTCACCTCTGATCCATGCGGTGCCAGCTGAGGTAGCTGGGGCTGGAAGACCCATTTCCAAGATGGCTTTGTCATCTCTATATATGGCCCCTTGGTCCTTGGCGTCTCTCCTTCCACATGGCATCTCACCCTCCAAGTCCTCTCTGAGAGGTAGGCTTCTAGCATGATGGTCTCGGGGTAGGTGGGTTTCTTATATGGTGGCTGGATTTCCCCAGAGCGTTCAATTCAAGCCACCCAGACTGAAGCTGCAAGTCCTCTTCTGACCTCAGAAATCCCATAACATCACTTCTGTCACATTCTATTGTCAAGCAAGTCACTTAAGCTAGCCCAGATTCAGGGGGAGAGGAATTGCCTCTCAATGGGCGGAGCTGCCAAAAAGTTGCAGCTGACCTTAATCTATGACATGGTCTCACCTATAACTAAGAGTATATTCACCTATCTTAGTGGCTACACAGATAACAGAGAAAGAGGAGTCTCATTTACCAATTCCCAGTTCAGAGCATCTCCTGGTTTATTCTATGTTACTTATAAGTCAATAATAATATTGGGTTGTCAGAAAAGTCATGACGCATTTTTGCAACGAAAATCATAGAAACAATACGTCATGACTTTTCTGACAACCCAATAATAATAGGGCTGGCCGAGTGGCTCAGTTGGTTAAGAGCATGAGCTCTGAGCAACAGGGTCACCGGTTCGATTCCCACATGGGCCAGTGGAGCTGCGCCCGAGCTGAGCTACCACTGAGCTGCCAACACATGGCCGGATGGCTCAGCTGGTGAGAGTGTGTGCTCTTAACAACAAGGTTGCCAGTTCAACTTCTGCATGGGATGGTGGGCTGCGCCACCCCCTGCAAGTAGATTGAAAGTGGCGACTGGACTTGGAGATGAGCTTGCGCCCTCCACAACTAAAATTGAAGGACAACAACTTGACTTGGAGCTGATGGGTCCTGGAAAAACACAATGTTCCCCTTCCCCAATTCCTCAACACTGTTTCCCTCCCCAATTCTCCAATAAAATCTTTAAAATAATAATAATAATAATAATAATAATAATAATAATAATGGCAGCAGCTGTCATTGATTGAGCCCTTTCTATATGTCTGTCACTATTCTTATCACTTACATATCCCAGCTCATCTACTCCTCATCACAATCCTGTAATAGGTTTTATTACTATTATTATTTCCATTTTACAGAGAAGAAAACTGAAGCACATGAAAGTCAAATAAGTGGCCTGAGAACGCATGGCGTAAAAGGGAGGAGAACAGTGCACTTCCCTGTCCTGCGCCTTAATTTATTTGCTACAATCGTTGCTACCTTGTAAGTTACCATTTGAGGAAAGACCTCAACCTTGTTTTAATGGTTTTGAAAATCACTGGACTAAGGATCCCTAATGATTCTAATTCTTCAGAAATTTGATGACCCCAAGAATCAAGATAAAGCAACAGAAACGCAGGGTTGCATGGTGGCTAGACAGGCAAGCAGGTTTTGGAGCCGACTGCTGAAGGCTCCGCTCCTGGCCACGGGAGGCTTCATTCTCCAAGGACAATAACGCTAGCACTGCCATCGCACATGCTCTTTTTCGGAATGGCTTTGCCACTCCCCCATCGGGAGGTGGAGTCTCCTCCTCCACTGCCTTCAATCTTAGTGGGTCTTGTGACCTGCACTGAATGTGACAAATGTGATGCTGTGCCCTTACCTGACCTGGCAGCTTCCGCCGCCTGCCTCTTGGAGCCCAGAGCCACCACATAGGAGTTCCAGGCTTCTCTGCTGGAGGCAGAGAGAGAGAGAGAAAGAGGGGAAGTGAAAGGAGGGAAGGAGGAGGGAGGAGAGGAGAGGAGAGGAGAGGAGTGAAGAGGAGAGGAGAGGAGAGGAGAGGAGAGACCATGTGAAGAAACACAGAGAAACCAAAAAAAATGCATAAAAAAGCCATTTGGATGTCATTCCAGTCAAGCCTTCAGTTGACGCCAGCTCCGGTGACCATCTGGCCCAATCATGTGAGACACACACTTGTGAACTACCCAGCTGAGCCCCGTCGACCCACAGAACTGTGAGACATAACAGATCACTGTTTCTAAGCCCCTAAGTTTTGGGTGGTCTGTTGTGCAGTAACAGGTAACTGGAACACTGGCTCTGCCTCTTATTCACTATATCACCTTGGGCAAGTCACCTAATCTTTTTGGGCATCAGTTTTTCCATCTGTAAAATGGGGATAGTAATACTGCCTTCCTCAGAGAGTTAGAGGGAAGATTAAAGGAGATAAGGCATGTACTTTATTTAAATAGCACTCCATAAAAGTGAGCACGTACTTTTAAAAAAGTCAATTGTGTTACATTCACATCCACCAGGATAGCTGTTATTTAAAAAAGAAAAAAACCCCCAGAAAATAACAAAAGTGTTGGTGAGGATGTGGAGAAATTGGAACCCTTGTGCATTGCTAGTGGGATTGTAAAATGGTGCAGCCAGTGTGGAAAACAGCAAGAATAACAGTTTCTCAAAAAATGAAAATAGAACTACCATTTGATCCAGCAATTCCATTTCTGGGTACACACCCCCCAAAAAACAAAGCAAGGATTAGAACAGAAATTTGTATCCCCATGTTCATAGCAACATTATTCACAATAGCTAAAACATGGAAGCAACCCAAGTACCCATTGATGGATGACGGAATAAACTAAATGTAGCATATGCACACAACAGAATATTATTCAGCCTTAAAAAGGAAGGAAATTCTGACACATGCTACGACATGGATGAACCTTGAAGGCACTTCCAAATGAAACAGGTCAGTCACAAAATGACAAATACTGTATGATTGATTCCACTTATAATCAGTATCCAGAGTAGTCCATCTCGTAAAGACAGAAAGAAGAAAGGTGATTGCCAAGAGCTGTGAGGAGAAGAGAATAGGGGGTATTGTTTAACAGGTACGGTGTTTCAGTTTGGGAAGATGAAAAAGTTCTAGAGATGGATGGTGGTGATGGTTGAAGAACAATGTAGGTGCACTTAATGCCACTGAACTGTTCTCTTAAAAATGATTAAATGGTGAGTTCTCTGTTACGTATATTTTTCCACAACAAAAAAAAAGATTTTTTAAAAAGTCAATGACCGTCATTATGGTGAGAATACTGAGGCCAGTTAAGTAGGCAGAAACACAATTTTTGTTCACTGATAAAGTTCACTATACACAAAAGTTTTGGAGACATCCCTCTAAAAGGAGAGACTAGAGAAAGCTGGGAGTAAATTAACACTCAAATAATACAAGAAAGTTTCTCTGTACCAGACATGAGCCCTAGTCGAATAAATGCAAACATCCACACTAAGACCCATCATTATGAAATTCCCAAGACAGAGATAGAAAAGATCCTTAAAAAAAAAACATTCAGAGGGAAATAAAACATCACATACAAAGAATGAGGGATGAAGATGGCACAGGACTTTTCAATGATACCAGACACTGGAAAAGAATTAAACAATGCCTTCAAAATTCAGAGGAAAAACATCTAGAATTCCATACCCAACTGAACTATCCAGCAGTGTGTGGGAGGGGAAAATAGAGACAGTTTTAGATGCGCAAGGTCACACATAAGTTACTTCTCATGTACTCTACAGAAAACTGCTGGACAAGGCATGCCACTAAAATGGGGACATCAGCTAAGAAAAAAGAAGACAGGACAAAGGAAACAGAATCCAGCAAAGGAGAAAAGCAAAGGGCATTCCAGGATAACAGAGAAGAAACGCCAGGATGAAATTTGTGCAACAGTCCAGATGAGAACAGGAGGGCTCCAAAAGAGAGATCAAGGAGGAAAAAAAAATGGAACTGACAGATTATCAGACAGGTTTGACTGGGTGGAAAGCTATATTGAGAGGCATTTTATAGAGCTTTTGGTGGATAAAGGAAGACTGAGACAAAGGTTCAAAATAAATCCAGGAAAGGGAAGAATGAAGGTTTCATTCATAGGTTGAAAAGAAAGGAAATGTAATCATAGAAGTAGAATCCCAATATAATCCCTGACTCAGCCATAAACAATATTTGCATAGTCATAACAATAGAAACAATAATTACAATAAAATGTGGAAATACACTACTCGGGGCATAGGGAGAAAGAGAGGAGGGGTGTAAGAAAGCCAGAAATCTTCACCTAGATGTATACTATGAAAGCAACCAAACACATCCAAAACTGATAATCCAAGATATAATATACTGGTATTATTTAGGAATGTGGGTGCAAATACAGAAGAAACGACAAAAAGAATGCTTCCAGGGAGCAGGATGAGGGGGGGGTGCAGAGGGAACCAGGCCACTGCTGTTCTTGTTAGAAGCCTTTCAGCATTATTTGATGCTTAACTACATGTACTGTATGCATTGCTTTGTAATAAAATTTACTTTAAAAGTAAAAATACCTTCTCTCTACTTTACAAATATAACTTCATGTTCACATCATCCATTGTATTAACTCCCAATATCCCAGGAGAGGCTCTCAACTGAGCAAGAACAGCAAGACTTCCTTGAAGACCCTTAGAAACCTCACCCAGGCTTTTAAGCCTCCTCAAGGCGGCTGGAAGGCTATTTAAGTCTACCCACTCAGCCCACCCCACGCCACCCCATCCCTGGCCATGTTGACCGGGGCTTTGAAGCTCCCAGACTGGGATCCTGCCACCTGGTCCAGCTCTTCTCCTCCACGAGCCGCTTTGTTTTCCTGCTCCGGAGTCAGCTGTTTTCCATCTGAAAAGGTCAGGTGCGGAGTGCTATTTCTGGGCAGTCACATTTGGTGAAAATGATTCAGGCAGGTTTAGGTTTTTGCCTGAACCAGATAAACATGAAATCTCTCCAATTCAAATATCACAGGTAAAACAAAACTCTCTTTCTCTAACTCTCTTTCTTTCTCTCTCTCTCTCTCTCTCTCTCTCACACACACACACACACACACACACACACATTTTCCACCAAGTCCACCTAACTGAATTTATTACCCAACTACAATTTACCTAAAGTTTACATAAAAACCCCCAGCCTAAGAGAGATATGCATGTCAGTACCATTCCCAGCAATTTGATGTTGAAATAGATTTGCAGTAAAGCTTGTCTATCTAGATTGATTGGAAACAGGCACACATGGCAATGTAGGAAAAAATCTAGATAAACCACAGTTATCTACACTCCTTTTCCTTGTGCAAAAGAGGGCTGGAGAGGTCGCCCAGCAGGCTGGGAGCATTGATATGAGGTTTATTCTAAATCTCCAACGACGCAACAATACAAGGCTGTTTATATTGATCAATAGCACGCGTGGAAGTTAACATAAATCAATTAGCAAAATGTATATGTGGCAGCCATTGCTAAACCATACTGTGTAAATGACAGTTATCAATGCAAAACATGAAGCTAAAATCCATTACCCGCGCTCAGCCTGGCTGAGTTCCTGTGTGACCTTCAGCGACAGTGTTCAGCTGTCACTCAAAGGCCACCGCCTGATGTGGATAATTTCTCATCGCTAGATGCCAGGGTCATCTCAGAACTTAACCCCAAGTCCCACCTATCATAACAATGACAACGTACATTTATACAGCACTTGACCATCTACCAGCCCCTTTGAAGCACCTTGTTAGCTGACTTAGTCTTCCTTGTAAGTCTGGGCAGCTTAAGAAAGGCAGGAGGGCATGGGGGAACATGGAGGCAGCCAAATTTAGTTCAACCCCTGGCTCTGCCAGTGAGGGGCTTTATGAACGGAGCAAGTTCATTTCCCTCCAGTCGATACACTGGACTCACACAGCAACTATTATCGCAATCCCCACTTTTACACATGGTAAAACTGAGTTGAAACATTGGGATTTGAACCCGAATCCATCTGGCTCATTCCACGTCCCGTGTTCTACCTACACAGCTTCCTGCTGTGGGTTCCTGGCCCCACCTGGAGCTTCACCACAGTCATGACCTAGGGCAGGTCTCCGGAGACCCTGACCCCCGGGAGCCCAGGAAGGACGGTCCTGGCATCTGGAGCTGGCACTCAGCTCGCCACTGCCCCATTCCCATGATCCAATCACTGTCCTCCACTCTGCCAAAGTGACTGGCACCAGGGAAAGGTAGAATGACAGAGGAGGACAGGATGGAGCCTTTTGCTCAGATCTCGCCTCCCTCTGCTGTACCCCCTCTTCTGCCGAGGTCATCAGTGCTGGGTGCAGGATGTGCCTGCTTAGGTCCTTTCCCTGGTAGCCCATCCCCTTTGGCCTAACGTGCCTCCCCGAGACAGCCACGTGGCTGATTCCTTCAACACATCGCTGGAGGGTGAACTTCCCAATGACGTCTGCTTTAAAAAATTATTCAGGGACATTCGTCAGAGCATGGCAAGGAAGATTTTATTCAAGGGAGCTATTGTGATGGGTACAGGGGCCACTACAACAGGGTCTTGCAGCGGAGGAGAGAGATGGTCCTCAGCTCCACATACAAGGAGAAGGGCCGGCCGAGTGGCTCAGTTGGTTAAGAGCTCGCTCAAGAGTTTGAGCTCTGAGCAACAGCGGTTCGAGTCCCGGCCGAGCTGAGCAGCTGCTGAGCTGCCAACAGGTGGCAGGATGGCTCAGCTAAAAAAAAACAAAACAAAAAAAACAAATACAAGGGGAAGTGGGAATTTATAGCCAAAGAGTAGGGTGGGAGTCAGTGGCTGTGAAATTACCAGGGAAAATGGCAGGAATAAGGGGGGATGTGAGCTAAACTGCTGAAGGCAGGCCGGGGGGCGAGGGGTGGGGGTCAGACCTCCCCTGGGGGATGGTGGAGGATGAGGAACCCCATCAGATATCAAGGAGCGGGGATTCTGGCAAAATTGACTTAGCAGGATTTTTTTTTGTTAAAATTGAACAATGCAGAGACGAACATGGAAGTCCAAAACGTCAAGACTTGGTTGAAAAAGAGCTCAGGGGAGCTTAATATGAAGTCTGGTCAAGGCGAGACTCTTTGTCAGCACCTTCACCCCCTACTACAAATCACAACTGAACCCCGCCCCTTCCTGGCCAAGTGTCGCAGAATCCCGCTGCCCTGCTGTGTTTCTCCCCCAGCCCCTAGTACATTCTAAATACGATGTAATGTGCATGTACTGTCCTTGTAATGTACTGCCTGTCTCCCACCACTAGATGTATGTTCCTCCAAGGGCATGGATTTTTGTCCCTTTTGTTCACTGAGTGTCCTAAGCACCTAAAACAGAGCCTGACATAGGTAGACGCCCAACAAATGTTGTTGAATGAGTAAATAAATGGATGGATGGACAGATATGCAAACAGACAGACTCGTTCTATGATCTCTCCCAAGGTTATAGCAAGGTGGGGCCTCCTTTGCAAGGTGGGGCCTCCTTTGCAGGCTGGTCCAAAGCTCTCTGGATCTACACACACACACATACACACACACACGCACACACACACACACACACGCCCCTCATGCTTTCCGTCAAACACAGACCCATTAGAGAGCAGCCTAAACAAACTCAGTGGCGCAGAAACACGATTTTACTCAGCCACGGTCTGCAGAGCGTGGTCACAAATGAAGAAAACCAACTCAGGCAGCATGGCTGGGAGACTTAAGAGGCTTAATTGAACCTCATTTCTCCACGATGTGGGCTGCTTGTTTCTAGCCAGGCTGCCACCGTGCCAAATTTACCGTGACAAGCTGCCGGCCGCCTGTGTGCCGTGGTTCTTAGAAACAGCTGGAGGAGGGGAATGGACACTTCTAAATCAAAGACTCTGTCTCCCTACAGGCCAAGCCATTACCACTGCTGCAGGGGCCACACAGCCCAGGACCCAGGGGTTCCAAATTCGGTCCCTGTTCCTCCACTGGCCAGACCAGGCAGTTAAGACAGAACAAACGCCAAGGAAGAGTAGCTTCAGATAAGAGTCAGTACAGAGATTTCCCTGCTTTCTATGGAAGCCTCAGAAATGGTGTTGCTACAACAGCGGGATTGCTTTCTGGGGACGCAGAGGAGCGGAAGTCAGCACAGTGAATGAGGGTAGAGGGGCCCGGTGGCCTGCCATGCAAACTGAATGTCCAACAACCAAGCGGCAACTGGGTAAAGAAATGATCATACGTGTTATCAAGGGACTACCACCGAGTCGTAAAAACTAGCCTGGTAGAAAGGCAAGTATTGGCATGGAGAGACGCTTATGATGCATTCAGCAGAAAAAGCAGGCTATACCATTATCCACACTCTGATCCTATTTTTGTTCAGAAAATGTGTGTATATAAACCATAGACCCCCCAAAGATTATCAGTGGTTACCTATGGATGATGGGGTTAGGGGTGATTCAAAGATCTATTCTACTGCATTTTCTAAATTTTCTGCAACAAGTGTAATTTTGTCTGAAGGAGTCCAATAGTCAGACTTGAGACAAACACATGGGAAGGAGCCTGCCTAGGCGTGGCATGGCACGTTCAGCCAGCATGTTCGGAGCACGCAGACTCTGCAGGGGCTCGGTGAGTCGCACTGAGCCCCGGGAAACAAATGCTTGGCCTCCGGAGCTGAGACACTTCCTCCCAGGAAAGGTCTGTCCACCCGGCTTCCTTCCTTCCACCCAAAACTGCGGAAGTCCCCACGTGCCTTGGACCTGCAGCCACCCACGTTGGGACACAAATGCCTCTGTCCAATTCAGCTCCTATTCCAACATGCCACGCTCCAGCTTGTCCCACAGGCGTCCTTTTGTGCCTCCCCTCCTTGGCATGTGCTGGTTCCCTTGCCAGGGATGCTCTTTCCTTCCAAGATGTGCCTAGTAAACTTCTTTCCGTGCAGCAAAACCCAGCTCCAATGACACTTCCTCTATGAAGCCTTCTCAGATTCTCTTCCTTGAAAATCGCTTCCTAAGGCCTCTGTGTTTATCTCCAGCCACAGTGGACCACAGACAGGCCTGAAGACTGAGCCTGATGAGAGGTGCCCCCATCTCACAGTAAATAACTGAAGACTTTTCCCAGAAGACATGTGCATCTGATGAGTGGGCAGACACATAGCCAGAAACTCTAGCTGCAGAGATAGGGGGTGGGTAAGATAGTAAAAAAGTCAACATGAGCATGGCAAAAGGCGAGTCACCTTCAGCTGTAATCCCCAGGGGACACTTGGGGGAACTGAGAAGCTGTACCCCCATCAAGGAACACTGTGTTATAATATTTCCTCCTTACGAAACCATAGCCTTTGGCATTAAGGAAACTGTACACCCTTGAGTGCTGTCTATTGGCAAATATTTGTCAATGCCAACCCCAGTAGCAGCCCATCACGCTGTAGTGGAAACGGCTGCCCATCTGCCCTCCGCATCAGACTGGGGCCTCAGTAGAGGCCAGAATGACAGTGTGGTTCCACCTGTCCCTATGGAATAAACAAAAGAAGGTGTCTGTTGGGGAGGAAGGAGAATGCTGAGACAGGAACCTTCTTTATCTCTTTGTCAGGACTCAGCATGGGGAGTAGAAGAGGCAGAAACTTAGGACTGCTGCCTCTCTGTCATGTCTCACCGGATGAGAGCCTTGTCCTGCCCCCCAGCCCACGCTGAGGGCACAGAGCCTTCCCCCATCATTGTCACCTGCCCAATGCGTAGCATGGGGATGTCACTGCAAGGCCAACTCTGTCTCCAGGGCTTCACGCTTCTGACCAGCCCTGAGTGGGTGAAGAAAGGGCAGACAGCCGGGCCTCGTCCCTTCATTACCCAGAGCAGGCTGATAACCAAGGACTAACTGGACTGATGGCACTCGGCATTCTGATCAGACGCTAAATGCGAACCAATGAACAGGAACTCTCACTTCTGGCTGTTTAACTCCGCCAGTGGTGATCAGTAGCGTTATGTACGTAATCTAGGGGGAAAACTGCACTGAAACCCACAGACCAACAGTAATGGCCACTTGCATTTCCAAACCCAGCACATTTCATTCGGAGCGTAAGCGGCAAACGCCTTGATCCGGGAGAAAAACAAAGAACCAAATTGTGAGTGACCCAGCTCGGGACCTTCGAATTATGCTGTTTGTTAAGTGTGCTCTGCATGCTTCTAATTAATCTCATTTGGCTGCACAAAAAAGAAATCGCTTCCCTTAATGATGAAATATTAGATTTAAGCAATTTGGTCCTTAGCCCACATTCTCTTATTGTAAGCAGCCACGCTGGTGGATGTCTCCCGGGGCCCTGGTTAAGTTTTTGAAAAGCCCAGGAAAAATAAATACATAAATAAGTAAATAAATAAATAAATAAAGGATGCTCTAAAAGGAAACACCAACGTGTCTCCTATTGCATTAAAATTGGCTTGTGAGCATGTCCATTATTTTTTCTTTTGTGGTGTGGGGGACATGTCTAGCGTCGCCCTACTGTACAGTCATCTGATAGAGGTCGTTAGAAAAATCAAGGCAAAAAGGAGCGTTTATCTATTACTCATGGAAGAGATCTATCTTCGGGTGACATTCTCAGTGGAGCTAGTAAGTCAGTTTTGCAATCAAAGACACACAACGGAAACACAGCATGGCTGCTCCCAACACTCTTCCAGGAAGGAAGTGGAGAGACACCGTTTTTCTAGGAGAGGATTTCAATTTCCATTCCACCTGCTTTGCTTGGTTGTCACGGGCTTCTAGAAGTTTCCCAATGTCTTCTGCACTGATCGGGCAACACCTACATGCCGGCAGGCTGGGGGGAACTGGTGTGCTTTCAGTCACCTTCCAGGGGCTCTCCACAGCCTACAAAATAACACCACAAGCTCTTTGGCAAGGCTTCGTACAGCCGGCCCCCGTGGCGTTAGCCCATGTCTAACTTGGGGCTTGCAACGCCAGGAGAAGGGGATGCCTGGAGCTCAGTTAGCAGGTAGAAACGAAGCCAGTCCTCAGCACCTACCAAGCTGCTTAGTGTCTCCAGGAGCTTGACAGCAGCCTCACCCCAGGTGTGTGGCGTTCAGAGCCTCCCGGTTTGACTTCTGACCCCACTGGTCACCTTGTTGTCGACTTCAGGTTGGAGACCAAACCTGTGGTTCTCAGGTGCTGTCCTTGCCCGCCCCTGGCTCCGCTCATCCTCCAGCCTCAACGCTCCCCATCACTGGTTTCACATTTGGCTCTGTCTTGTTTCACTGGGTTTTTGTTTTTGTTTTCCCCTCTGATACATTACTGGCAGCAGTGAATTCTGAATAATATAGCATCTTCTATGAAGTTCTTCCATTCATTCCATAAACGTCTTTATGTCCCAGGCACAGTGCTAGGTGGGGGTGGGGGCTCAGCGGTGAGAAAACACACAGCCCTCCAGGAGACTACAAGTTGCTGAGTACGCCGGTGGTGCAGAAGGCATGGGAGGCAGAGGAGGTGGCCAAGAGTCCAGGGCTGGGACTCACACTGCCCTGGTCTGAAGCCTCTCCAGCTCCAATGAGAGCTCGTGGGAGGGTCCAATGAGGTGGTCCCTATAATGCATCTGGCACGTTGCACATGCTTAGTAAATATCAGCCCTCGTCATTATCAAGATCATGGACATTTTCACTATTATTTTTGGCAGGGGCCAGCACACACAGTAGTCATATACACGTTAAGGAGTTAGGGCTACATTCAGAAGGCATTGAGGGCCCATTGAAGGGGCCGAGCCAGGATGGGATTGGGGGGTAGGTAACTACGATGGAAGTTCCAGACCATCGCTCTGGTGGCTGCGTGCAGAACAGACTGGAAACAGTCAAGATTGAGAGAGAAGGCCAAGTTCAGAGGGCTGTTGCAGTGGCTTCAGCAGAGACAGCGGGGCCTGAGCTGAGGCCCTGGTGATGAGGGTGGACGGAGGTTCATGGATTCAATAGGCGTGGAGGGGACAGAATGGGGAGCTAGCTGCAGGCACAGTGGTTACGAGCATGGACTCTGGGTTTGAACCCTAACCCTGACCTGACATCCTTGCCCTACGTGACCTTGAGGCAGTAATCTCACCCACCCAACCCTACTGTGTTCCTATGTACATATCCAGGATAATAAGGGAAGTTTCCAACCTCACACGGTGGATGTCAAGGGTAAGTTTGCTAATGCATGGAATGCACTCACAATGGTGTCTACCACTGAGAGAGCACTCGACAAATGTTGCTTATTGTTCTAGAAGATACCAGGGCTTGGGGACCCGTTAGACAGACCAGAGGGGTAGGGTCTAGAAAGACCCAGGAGGCGAGACGCAACTCTCCCAAGCATTTCCAGGGGTAGCAGGTTAGACAGATCAAAGGACCACCAGAAGGAATCCATGATGGCTGAATAATCACCAGCCATCAGACACAACACACACATTCCCAAATCAGAAACGATTTGTCTGGGGGAAAAAAGCTTGGTCCAGCGGTTCAGACAGATGTTAGATGTGTGAAGGCGGCTTAGTTAAACGAGAAAACCCAGTTTCTTTAGACTATTCTCTCCAGCACAGAGACTCCACAATTCCACCCTGTCGACAAACCCAAAAGGAAGACAAGCCACGTACATGCTCTTTCAGCCGACATCCAAATCTGTCAGCCCTCGTGCCCTTGAAGCAGAGTTTCAAGAAACTTGAAGCAAGCCTTGAAATAAAAGTAGCGTCGAGGAATCAGCCACAGTATCAAAACTATGGCAGGGCATGCGTTGTCATGACAACCAGCTCCATTATTTTCAAATCCGATGGCAAAAATCTTGCCAGCAAGGGGACTGAAAGGAAGGATGTTTTCTGCCTTTTACTCGTGGGAGGGAACGGGCACGTCTTAAAAATGTTATCGTCTCGTTTCCCTTGAAAATCAGACAAGGTCAAAGCAGCAACTTCCCCAAGCATTTCTAGAACAAAGAGAACCACTCTCTGTGTCTGCACAGGACACGGAACCGTGTCAGTAGCGGTCAGCTGCCACGTCCTCACTGAGCATCCTTCATCTGGCCACAGAAAGCCACTCTGTAGGAATGAGCCCGTGGGCCCTTGTGATGAGGAAGGAAACAGACATTATTTGTTCTGGGAGTCCTCCTTGTACTGCTGATCAATTTTTCTTCACGTATAATTATATTAATGTAGGACCCTACTGAAGTCGACTTATGGGTTGACATGTGGCATATGGACATACCGCTTCATGGGGCTCCAAAGCCAACCCTATGGCATCAGTGTCTGTCAATTACAACTAGACTATGAGGAAATAGTCATATCTCCGATGACAAGTGCTACAATTTCAAATGCCCAGTGTTGGCAGAAGTCCCACAGGGGCTGTGCAACCCATTTCTGATATATCTTTAGGAAGGATACTCTTAAGTCAGGAGAAACAGCAGGCACAAAATAGATCAGAGGTTTGTACAAAGACATAAAGAAATACGAGACCTTAAAATAAATATTCATTCAATACCCACATGCAGCAGTTGGCGGGTCAAGAGGCATAGTTGCTGGTTTAGAGGAGATGGTAAATTCCACTTTCCTGCCTACATAAAACAGGTGGTTCCCCTTATACTTGTAAAACCTAGAAAGTCATTATTTTTAGCACCCTGTCCTTAAATCTTCAGTAACATGAGGTCCCCTTTATCCTGGTAGTGAACACCACCTGCCCACGCTGGAGGAGAAGCCATGGCAACCTGAGGAAAACGGACAGATTGAGGTGTATGTGTGTGCGTACACGTGCTGTGCGGACATTGCCGGGTCCTCCTTTCTTTCACATCCCAAGACAAACCCTCAGAAATGGCAAACAGGGATGAGCTTTTACAGAGGAAATATTTGACTTTGAAAGGTAAATGTCTTTAATGAATGGAAAACGTCAAAAGTGTCTCCACAAATCAATAGCAGAAACAGCAGATAAACCTGCATTGCTGTTCAATTAAAAAAAGAAAAAAAAAGAACCAATGATCAAGAAGGGGGCGTGTCTCAGCTCTCAGACAGGTGGGCCTCGGGCATCCTGTCCTTGCTCACCTCTCAATCCCCACAGCCTCACACAGGGGCAGCCATGTGCAAGAATGCACTCAGTTAACGTCCAGCTGGCTGGCTGGACGCATGTGGAGAGATGACCATTCAACGGTAGACAAACGTGAGCTCCAGGGTAGCACACATCGTATCGCAGGCTACAACACAAACAGGTCCCTGGCACAGCTAATTTGAAAAGTGCAGGGTTGGCTCCTTTGTAGAAGTCTGTGCATGACCATCATCAGCCTTCCAACATCTCCGCTTCCTGCCAGAACGAAGAAACAAGCTACTGGGAATGTCAGCGGCGCTTACCTACGTGCCGTTTCCCAGACGCCAGCTTTTACCATCAGTAAAGAGCTCTGCCCCAAAGTCTGGAGAAAGAGGCCAGCACGTGCTCAAAGCTGTGCAGAGAGAGTTTGGGGAGAAAGAAGCTGCTCCGATAAAACCAGCAAGGCTTACCCCGAGCTGGGCAGCATCACGCCCCTCCAGCGGGTGGCAGGTTCTAGAGCATAATCTCTTTTGGAGGAACCAGTTTTCCCACCATCTCTACAAAGACAGAACATAAAGAGCAAAAGCTGACTCATCTGGGGCCAGATGAACCCACTGGCTGAATCTTCTCCATGACAAACCCCTGGGAACCACAATTCCTGAAACCATCACCACCAAGTGGCAGGGTGAGCTCTTGGGTGTTGAAATGAGAGTGGGTTGGTTGTTGAAAAAAAACTGGAAAAAAAAGAGCTATTGAAATATTCAACACGAGCCATTGTATTAGCAGCCACCACTTGTCCTTCCAATATTTTGGCTACGTATTTTATTTTTAAAAATTCCAATGGTTGTAATTATAAGTTAACTATCTGACAAGACAGCTGACTGTAGACCTGTGAAAAGCAATTATTTTGACATTGATCACTTGCCACACAGGAACAGAGCATTGTAATTGCAGCTTGCTGGAAGCTATTGCAGCCTTCTCTGATGTGCTCCCAATTTGGCTGGAGTTAATTAATGGGTGTTGGGGGGAGGGGAGGGTGAAGCTGGCATGCAGCTTAACATACAAATTAATTGACGTGAAATAAATTAATATGTTTCATTTAAATGTTATTAATTTACCAAACAGAGAGAAACAGGCACAGGGTTTGGGGAGCTACGGCATTTGCATCAGCTGCAGGGATGGCACCCGGTTACCATGGCAACTGCCTCATTAGGCTTCCAAGGGACGCCAGCGCATAGCATGGGGCTAAGGAGCAGTGGGCAGAGGATTCCAAACATCAAACGGGAAATCAGAAATATCAACTAGAACCAAGCGGTGCTCGGAGGACAGGATTCAGGGGAAACTGTTTATCTGCAGGTGACCTGGGCTCCAGCCTGCAGCCAGGAAAAGGCAAGGTTAGAAACCCAACACGCCATCCTTTACATAAAGTGTCTTCCCTGGGAGAAGCAGGTGTACCATGGGACGTCAAGACTGTTGTCATAACTCCCTCCTTGCTTGAGGCTCCTGTTCTCTACACATACTGTTCCTTCTTCCTGGAACACCCTTCCCTTACTCTCTGCACCTGCCTCTCCTCCAGTGTCACTCCCCCCAGGCTGGCCATCCTCCATGAGCCCCACAGCACCTGTTGTGTCCTACCAGAGCAATTGTCACTATGCACTGTCACTGTGAATTCCCTCCCCTCCACCCCAGTCCCCCGCCCCCCAGTGAGCTCCCTGAGAGCACAGCTACGAGGTTCACCCTCCAATGGTGGTCCTTGGGCCAGTGGCATTGGCATCTCCAGGAAGCTTGCTGGGAATGCAGGATCTCAGGCCCCACCTCAGGCCAACGGATTCCGAAGCTGCGTTCTAACAAGATCCCCGGACATTCTCAAGACACTAAAGAATACCAAACGCTGCACACACCATTGCATCCCTGAAGTATGGCAAAGGGCAGGCGCTCACTCAACTACTCATTTCAAATCAAGCCCTCCTTCCCTAGCTCAGCTTCCAGCATCTGGACCCTCATTTAGGAATGCAGTGAGACAGCTGGCTGTCTGGACACAGGGTGCTGAGATGGACCCCAGAGCCCACGTGACAAGGACTGAAACCCATGCTCTGCCACCCTGTGGCCTCCGGTAAGTTGCTTAACTGCTTTGTGCCTCCATTTTGCCATCTTTAAAATGGGGATAATAGTGCATCCATCCAACAGATGTTTACTTGAGCCACTACGTGCCACTCACTGTTCCAAGCACTTGGGAATCAACAGTGACCAAAACGACAAGAATCTCAATCCTCTTGTGAGGATTAAAAGAAATGATGCATATAAAAGACTTAGCCTGGGGCGTAGAAAAGGTTCAATACCGTATCATGCTTCTTCTCCAAAGCTCTTTAAATATCTTTTTCCTTCATACAAACACATTTGCTTTTCTTCCCCAAATAGAATTTTTCTGTCATAATTGTGGCCTGTGTTACTGCCGTGAGATGAAGGTGAACTCGGCTGGGGAGAGAGAGAGCACAAATGGAGACCACTGCTCCACAGGGCAGCTCATGTTCTTCACGCCCAGTTGAAGAGTCTATAGCTAGAGGCTAGAGGGTGTTTTTTTCTGTTTTCTTTTTGGAAAGACAAGTAATCATAATGCAGATGGCCCATGGAGAGATAAGAAGGCGCCAAATTTAGAAGAATGTAAAGCCACTCAATATGGTAGCCATTAGCCATATGGGCTATTTAAATATAATAAAAATTAAATTTACAATTCAGCCTCTATCGCGCTAGTCACACTTCAAGTGCTCAGCGGCCTCCGTGGGCTAGCGGCCAGCGGCTGCCATATTGGACAGTGCAGATATAGGCATGTCCATCAATTCAGAAAGTTTTCTTGGCTAGCGCTGGTCTGCAGCTGAGTTTCTGCCACTTTAACGTGCATATGAAAATCCAGAGAGCATGTTAAAAGGCAAATTCTGACTGAGTCAGTTTGTAGTGAGGCCCAGAACTCTGCATTTCTGCTCGTAGGTGATTCCAGGGCTGCTGGTCTACCAGCCACACTTTGAGTAGAGAAGGTCAATTGTCATCATTGGAGACACGGAGTCAGAAAGATAAGGAATTTCCAAATCTGATCTAGACTGGCCTGAAGGGAGTTCCCTTAAGGCTGTGGCTCATGGGCACTTGACCAGTGACCTTCTGTTGAGAAGTAATGGAAGTTTGGGTCTTCAGAGGAGCAGTAAGAATCTAGTGATGAGTGTTGAGTGAGATACATGATATTCATATTTTCTGACCACTCTGGGCTTTCCAAATTCAAATCCAAATCCAAGACATGTCTTGCACCACAGGCCAACTGACCAGGGGCCTGGTGTGCTCAGAATTCTGAAAGGAACCAAAGAAAACTTGAGTGGAAGGACAGGGATGTGATTCCAAATGACATGAACCCTAAGACAAAGAAGATATGCGTTGAGCTGACCTAATTTTCTTCTCAGACCTCAACAAAAACCTATTTGGGGTATTTTCTAAGGCTGTTCCTTCCTCTTTGGATCCTTGGCCTTCAACCCCAGGCATGTGTTATCATCAGCTGGAGACAATATTAAATATACTCATGCCTTGTCGCCACTCCCAGCAATTGGTTTCATCGGTCGGGGTACAGCCCCGGCATCCGTGTTTTTAAGCGCTCTCCATTGATTCCAGCGGGCGGCCAGGGTTGCGATCCCTGACTTCAAACAGGCAGCTGCCTCATACACATGTGCCGCTCCCTTGCCCTGGGCTTCTCCCGCACCCTGACTCTATGCTCAGCTGCCCCCTACGCTAACAGCCTGGGTCCAGCTTGCCTTGAGCCCCACTCCTGCAGCCCTCCAGGATCACCTGCCAGTTCTGTGTGCCCTGAAAACTGGTGACTGACACTCTCTCCCTGTCCCTGCCCCTTTCCAGGTGACCCCTGTCCCCGGAAGAGAGACTGAACATAGCCTTTGATTTTTCTAAATTAATGAAATGGAGATGATGCCAACTAGATTATTTTTAAAACAAATAAATCATCAATGTCTTGACGGCTGCCAAGGAATGTGCTGCTTTATTTTTGTTACCTCTTAGTCCTTAGACGGGAATACATATAATCTTTCAAACAATTTTGATATTTTGAGTTTTATATTAGCAACATTTCCCATGATGCTACCTAGTTTTCATGGCCATCACTTTCAATGTCTGCATAAATTTTCGTTGAGATGATTAATCATAATTTACTTCCGTGTTGTTGGGCGTTTGGGTTGCCTCCAATATGTTGCTGTTGATAAACAAGGCTGCAGTGAGAGTCTTTCTGCATCGAGCTTCTTCTGGATAATGGGCTTTAAGTTTCTCTCTTGTCAGCACAAGTGCACTTCCTGCTGCGGCCAAGCCACACTCTCTCTTAGTTACCTGACCCACCTCTTCAACCAGACAAGCCAAAGCCGAGTTTCCTGTGCTATTTTTGATGGAGGGCTCTAGGCATTTGGATGAGATAGTGCTTTACTGTGTGAGATTTCCCTACGTCCTAGATGAAGCTTGGTATCTTTGTCCTGTTTATGAGATGTCAATCATTGTGACAACCCTGTTATTACAGCAACCCAAAGCCCTCCATGGCATGAGAAACAAGGGCTTGGTGCCCTCTGCATGTTGCCCATCCGTTTCTGTCTTGAGTTCTCAGACTCTAGTCAGAGTCCATCGGAGAAAAATCTTGACAGAAGAGGTCTGAAGTGTCAGCCGTGCTTATAGGATGAGCTCCCATCCCCACCCCATCTTCACTTGCCTGCCTCTCTCCCCCCAGGATCTTTGAGTTTGGCTTCTGGCCACTCGAGTCTACCCTCTATTGCTTATGGAGAAGACCCTTTTCTTTTTACCTTTTCTTAGTATTCCCTCTACCAACATCTTCTCCAGCGTCCTCTCTTATGAAATTCACATGCAGGTGACTTATCAGCTGGTATCCACCCAAGAGACGTGGCACAGCCTGTAGGTTAAGATCAGAAACTCAGAACCAGATCACTGCAGTTTGAATCCTGCCTGGGCCACTTTCGAGCTGTGTCGCCCCAGGTAAGGAGGGTATTTGAGGCCCAGGGAGGCGTATTCCTCATCTGCAAGATGGGGTGATGATATTCATGAGACCTCCGCATAGGGATTTGGTTAAGGAAACTGCTCAAAAGCAACCAAGATACTTCACGGTGCAAATGGGACTTAAGCTCAAGCTAATCACAAGTTAAAAATCAGTGTCCTTCCACCAAACTAGTCCACCTCGCTTTCAAGAAAATGTGGAAATCTTTATAGTGTTGTACTGTCAAGAACTATTTAAGCCATTTCGAAGAAGAAAGTGCAAGTCTGGGAATGGTATAAGCTTGGGAGATGTGAAGAGAACTGTTCTGTGTTTATGTTATTAGTAAGGACGACGCAAGGTCTTGGGTCCTCAGATACAAACACGGCAATCCAGAAATGCTACATTCCATTATGTAGGACACCCACAGTTTTGTTTTTTGCTTTAAATAAAAGAAAGAGTGCTACAATGCACCCTGTTCTTTCTGAGACCTGTACTCTGCATAGGTCAAAAGCTTCTTAATAATCAAGATTGCGATCGTTCATTCTGTCTTTGCAATTCTCTTATAATTGCAAGCTTCGGGCTAACATTTATACAAAGCTTACAGTGGATTTGCAAAGGTAAAGCTATTGAAAAAGATTTTAAACCACTCAGATTAGATATAAACACCATAACTGAATTTAATGAACTGGAGAAAAAGGAAAGTCAATTTTTGTCATGTATAAAGAACAGGCTAGGAAGAAAGAGTATGCATTCACATAATACACACACACACACACCTACTCCCACCATCACTCAACAGGATACAAAATCAATCATCAGTCTCTATGTACCAGGTGCAGCATGGAAAGTCCCACCAACATTGATGCTCATCCAACACCGAACAGGGAGACGCATCACACCTGAAGAGTCTTTACCAACAAAAAGCATGTTTATCCACATCTCATCTCCTCTTGGCAAATATGGACCCCAGAACAAACGGTTTCCAGTTTGCATCTCATAATTGCAAATACTTTCTGAATTTCTACTTGGAACGCAGCCCGTGGAACGAATTGGCTTCCAAGCGTCTATGTTCTCTAGAGCTTGAGATGTGACAAGATGCTGACCACCAGGACACCTTGCTTGGGTCCTTTGGTGTGACTACTGCATCGAAATTTTCCTTCCAGAATTTTAAAATACTGTTCCGGCATGGACCTCAGGACAGAGGTGGTTTATTTTCTGGTCTTGTGGGTTTCAGGCAGTGATTCTCAAACTTGGGTGAGTACCAGGTCCCCTGGGGAACATGGGGACAATATAATACAAAGACCCAGGCTCTCTCCTGCTTCAATGAGCCTGGCCCCTGCGTGCCTCGTTAGCGGTCAAGGTGACTTTGATACACAGCCAAGTTTGAGAACTATGACTTTATGTCACTGAAAGACCCAACTCCTCAAACTTTTCTATGCATACAGGTCACCTGGGAGTTGGGTTAAAATGCAGACTGTGATCTAACTGGCCTGCAGTAGGTCCTAGAGGCTGCACTTCTAACCACTCCCAGGTGACGCTGCTGCTGACCCGTGGTCCACCGAGGAGCATGGCTCTAGGACAGTGGTTCTCAACCGGGGATGATGTCACCCTCCAGGGGACGCTTGGCAATATTTGGAGACATTGTGGATTGTCAGAGCTGGGAGGGGGCCTGGGGTCTTGCTAAATGCTTAGGACAGCTTCCGTCCCCTGCCCCACCTAACCAAGCATTGTCCTGCCCCAGACATCAACAGAGTTAGAGTGGAAACCATATTCTAAGACACACACACACACACATACACACACACACACATACACACACAGGTGAGAAACCTGGCAGATAAGAGAGTTAAAATGGTGAAGTCGCCACATTGCTTAAGTAGGAGAAATGGCAAAATTAACATCCCTCTCTCAGAGCTGCAGCCACAGGGAGATTCGTGATTTATGGAATGTGAAACGAAACCTAAAGGTTTGGCCCATGGGTTCTGAAGAGTCTCAGGTGCCTCAACGATAAGCGCTGCCTGCCAATCATCGGTATTCTTACAAATATCCGACTCTTTAAAATTCTAGATGATGGTCTACATTTTTAACTTTCTATCCAGATATTGCAAAATCATGTCTACCCATAGAGAAAAAACTCTCCTAGAAATCAGATCTTGAATGGTCCCGCTGACTCAATGAATCAACGCTAAAATCTAAGGGAGGTCGGGCACGCCCAGGTGAATTATCTTGCCTTTCCTGGGTTGTGCTAACAAACCCAGGGGACCTTCACTGTACCCAGCCTAGTGTATACAGGCTCCATTGCTTAGTTACACAAGACACTTTGCTCGTCACTGTGACACATATAGTTTTACAGCAAGAATGATGCTATGGGGCTGGGTTCCTCCACCTTTTTATGGAGAGATGGTATTTTCTCCTCAGCCTGTCCGAGGGTGGAAATGGGCTCTGTCCTGCAGGTCTGGGGGCAGGTTGAAGTGAAGACATTTCAAGGAGCTCCTGCCCAGGCTGGTGAGTATCCCACCGAGCAAGGGGCGGGTCCCAGCAGCTTTGGGACACAAGGCTCTTTGCCCTTGTCACCACCCTGTAACGATAACTTGAAGAAAAAAATCTCATGGCAGCAGGGAAAGAGGGGTGTGGGGAAAACTCTGGGAAATATCTGCTGGCCCAGAGTAACCCGACCTGACATCCTGTGACCAACCAGAGTGGAGACCATGGCCGCCTGTTCAATAGCCCATTCGGATGAGGAGCTCTGAAGGGAGCACTCAACGCGGTGCAATGGATGCTCTCTGGCATTGCCCGTCAGCTGGCGGGGGTCCTGTGGATGAGGTTGGGGAGGTCACGGCTGAGGAAAGGGAACCTTGGCTGAGGTGTGTCTATAGAAGCTCAAGGGGAAGACAGGTGGATGGTTAATGACGGGAATGGTCAGGAGAAGAGTGGCCACAGATATCCCACCCCACGGGCGCGGTGCTCAGCCGTCATGACCTGGCTCAAGTGTCCCTGCCTCCAAGAAGCCTCCGCTTACTTCCCCAGGAAGAATGGTGGTTTCCTCATGTGTGTTCCCAGCAGACGTTGGTACATAGCTGGACCATAGCTTATCACAGGTATTGAAAGTGAGTGTGTGTGTG
>NW_017731396.1:1388299-1393046 GCF_001890085.2 Hipposideros armiger
GGCATGGACTGTGCGAAACACCGCAGAACCAGTCAGGCCCAAAGGTCTAGTGACCAGCAACAATCCCCCTTCCCTTTCTTAACCCTCCCCCACGCCTTCGCTTTTCTCTTGAGAACACCCAGCTCTCAGTCAGCTTGGCCCAGGCGAGCTGACGCCTCCCTTCCCAGATCTCAGAAATGGGCACAAGACCCCAACCTGGCCAATCAGGGTATTCCACCCCCGTCAGCACAGTGACTGTGCAGACATGGACCCATAATCCAAGTCAGGTCAGCGAGCCCTCCATCTGGGCTTTGTGGGAAGCCCTCTTTCTGCTGGGGCCGCTGGCTATGAGGATGTGATGATGAGGGATCCTCACTATGCAGAACCTGCCTAAAGGTGAAGCCAGCATGGAACAGGGAGAGCTGCAGAGAAGCAGAGCCCTGGAGATGCTGGTGGGTCCCTGAAACCTGCTCACTCTCTCCAGAGACTTCTACTTCCAAGAGCCAATAACTTTCCTTTTCCTGCTTAATCGAGTTTGAGTTACGCTTACAACGAACAGGTCCCTGAATGACACACTCCAATCCCCTGGGGTACCTCTAAAGGTCACCGAAACAATGCAAGGTTTAGTCAGGTTCCTTTAGCTGGTGGCCAGAGGCCCACCAATCAAAACCCTGAGGTACGTTCAAATCGGCCAGGGCAGCCACCCCACCAAGTCCTCATGCTGCCATTTAAGGACAGAGGAGCAAATGGCATTGCCTGACACACCAAGCTACCGAGTGCAACAGACCTGACAATTCTCTCCACTTGGCCATGTAGCCAACCTATTAATATAACGTACGCAGTGGGTTCAGATAAGAGGCAATGAGAACTGTCAGGTCTTGCCGACTGTGCGCTGGGATTTTCTTTTCCTGATACACTTTGCTCTTTGGGCCAAAACAGACACATGGAAACACGCTATCTAATATTATTAAAACAGCAGGCAGCCATTCTCAGGAGAGGTGGCTCCATTTACGCCAACACGTGGGGAAGGTGGCAGTTAATAAACTGTTTGGGGATATATGGTATTTTTCAAGCAGCCAATGTAGAATTAGAATCATGTTAAAATAAATCATTTCTAAACAGAAAGAATTAAGTTTTTCTTGGCCTTTTGTTAGTCGGTACTAATTAATTCTATATACAAGAAAGAGCTTTTGAAAGTTAAAATGCCTCATACGCGCAAACTATCATAGACTATTAAATTATAGCAGTTATCATTAGTTCTACAGTGTCCCCCAGAAGGGCGAAGGTCGTCAGGTTTACATTGAGAGATTAATTTGCTCTCTTTTTAGCGGTCTTTATTTTGCTTGGCAGTAAATTTTGCCTAGAAGCAAATATAATCAATTCATCCACTGTGTGCTGGGCCATAAGCTACGGAAACAAACTTCAGGCTGCGGATAGGCACCCTAAAACCTGGGAAGAAAAGTCAGGGACCTGGTGAGCTCAGACACACCACTTAGTTCTTGTTTTCTTCTGAATTCGTTAACCAGAGGAACCTGCCCACCTGTAGCACCTCAGAATCCCTCTCCTCACCTCGAAGGTGGTTTAAGCATCTTATGGGCGCCCTTTAGACACATCTGTCTAGTAACAAGAGGTTGTGTATGACTGTGTGCGTGTATGTACATTTGTGTGCATGTGTGTGCACGTGTGTACACNATTTATACAGGTTTCAAGTGAAAAATTCTATATTACATCATCTATATATTGCAATGTGTGTTCACCACCCAAAATCAATACCCCTTCCACCACCATGTATTTGACCCCCTTTGCCCTTCTACCACCCCCCCCCTTACCTACTGTGTTGTTTTCAAAGAGAAAATTTCATCGTTTGTCCCTCCTTAGAGGTTTTCATTGTGCCCATGGCTTTCTCTAGAGGCCCCCTTAGCAATATTGTGCTCCCTGCTCTCCTCCACTCTCCAACCTCAATTACCTTCAGTTCTCGGACACGTCACACTGCCCCATCACCAGAGTTCCTTTGTAGGTGCTTTTCTCCCTGCCTCAGGAGGGTCTCCCAGCACCCACTTTACAAGCCCATCTCCTTGTTAAATCTTACTCATCCTTCAGACCTCTGCTGGAGAGTTATCTCCTCAGAGAATCCTCCTTTGGCCAGTGACCAGATGAGGCTATTTAAGGATAAATTCTCATAGAACCATCTGCCTTTCCCTTCACAGCTCTCATCTCCACTAGATTAACTACATTGGAAACTTTTTAGAAACAAAGACTATTTTGTTTCCCCATTATAATCCCAGAGTCCAGCTCAGTGCCTAGTTCCAAGTGAGTTGGTGCTGAATAAATATTGGTTGAATAGATACATGAATTAATGAATAAACAAGCTAACTTAGACAACTCATTTTAATCACTTAATCAATTGTCACAATTGTAAAATCATGAGCTTCGCCTCTTTTACCTTTGATATTATATGATTCTGACTAGAGAATAGGATTGTTGCAAATGACATGAATCGACTTCTGACAAATGTCAATAATTCTGTTTTTCTGGTCTCGCTGGCTTTGCTGTTGGAAAACTTAGCCAGTTGGTGTGCTTTTGTGACTGTGACCATTAGTACTCTGAGTTCATCTTAATATGGTGGGGCAGGTGATGGACTCTGCCCACAGGGAGGCCTGCTATCAGAAAGTGGGATGCCCTAGATCAGAGCTTACAGGACAAGTGGGGCCATGTTCTAGAACCAAATTAAAGTTAACTGCCCTTTCATGGACTTTCCCTGGCTACTTTAGAAACCAAGTCGTTTATGATGTCATCCAGCACGAGTTCTCTTCAGTGTTGGAAAGAAGTCGTCTTACGGGTGAAAATTCAGACTTAACTCCAGACAAGTTAGAAAATGAATGTTTATATCACCAAGTGAAACATTTGTAAACCACAATGGCTCTCCGTTTTAAATTCTCCCTGTGATTTGATTAAAGCGATTGACATAAAACTGTAACTCCATTAAACAGAAAAAAGTTATTCGTACACATCAGTTCAATTTCTTTTTAGTGTGAAGAGGGGTAAATCCACATGCTGGAACAGATGCTCTAGAGTGGCCCCATGCCCTTCCTAACCACACAGTTACCGTCTATTATTTCACCCTGTTTTATTGTTCTTGTAAACTAATCCATTTCTGAAATTATCATGTTTTCTATTTGGCCTTTTATCTTGTTTTTTATTTGCCAAACCCAACATAAGTGAAACCTCCATGAGGACCAGGACCTTGTCTGTTCTGTTTACCACTATCTCCCAGGACCTAACACAATGCTTGGATGACAGTTGGCACTTGATACATATTCATTCAAAGAGTAACCAGACCAACTACCAATCAACTTACTTATATAAATGGAAAAGATAATGCCAGGTTACAGACAACTGTATAAAGTGGAAATGTTTATTTGTTATATAATAATTCACTTATCTCTCAAATAAAAATTGAATAAATTAATGTTGACTGAAGGCTTTTTTTTTTTAAGTTAAGCTCTTTCCCTTCCTTTGTTTATGAAATCTGGCTATCTGGTAAACTCCTTTCACTGAATGTGTATCAGTCAGCCTAGGATAAGAGTTGCTGCAGTAACGAACAACCCCCACACCACACAGACTTACAGCAATAAAGGTTTCATTCTCATTTATGCCACATGTTCCATCCAACCCTCAGGCCAGCTACAGCCCTACCCCACGCTGTCTTCACTCTGAGGTGCAGCCTCCATCTGGGACATTGCCAGCCCACGGCAGAGGGGAAAGAGAGTGTGGCAAAGCAGGCATGGAGCCCTTCAAACTTGAGCTTTGACATGACACAAGTTACCTCCACTCTCATGCCTTGGCCAGGGCAAACCATATGGTCAAACCTGACATCACTGGAGTGGCGGAGCCCACAGGAATGGAAAGAGAATATTTGGTTGACCGGTTAGATACTCTATCGCACTGTGATTTCAGCTTTGGGAGCTGGTGAGAGAAGGACAATGGGGGAATTTCAGGTCCAAACGCAAAAAGAAATATAAATAGGAACTGTTCTCATTCTACCCTTCAAAGCCACCTGGGGACCACACTCTGCCAATTCTGAACTTACATAGACGTGCAGAAGAAATGAGCGGACGTTTCTCCTCGGACATGCTCAGGGATGCCCTCTGATGACCAACCAGGAGGCAGCATCGACAAGGTGACGGCTCTACACTCCCCTCCGCTTCACCTTCCCCGAGAGCTCAGCATCCGTCCTGGAGGTTCCCCTTCTACCTTCTTGGACAATTTGCCTCTAATAGAGAGGCGCCATTCTGGAACCTGCAAACGTTTCATTCCTGGCGATGTTATCTTAAGGCAGGCGGACGTGGCTAACAGCATCCGCCTTGCAGGAATAACCTTTCACTGAAAGGTAATCTTCTGAGCCACCATTCTCAGGAAATTATTTCTCCCCTCCTATGGCTCACCCCTTAAGGGGAGAGAATTCCTTTTCGGAAACTAAGAAGTGACACTAGAAGAGGAGTGGAAAGATAGGCGAGTTTGAGACTCCCAATTTCAGGCCGTGCAAATGGGGATGGAGGAAAGAACTTAGGAAAACAACAACTACGGTGAGGGGCAAAAATAATAAAGATTCACAAACTCAGCAGCATCTGTCCACAGATCTCCTCCTCTGGACAGTGATGTAGTGTAGTATGCCCTAGAACCAGCTCTAAAAGGCAGCAGTATTGGGGCATGCCTACAGGCTAGCAGGGAGACAACAAATATTTTCCATGAAGTGCAGAAAGCAAGG
>NW_017731396.1:1393786-1401642 GCF_001890085.2 Hipposideros armiger
AAAAAAAAAAAAAGAAGGACCTTGTCAACCATAATACTTGCTGAAGGAAACTGGGTGGGGGTTTCCAGAAGGGTGAGAGATGCTCTACACAGCGGTCATTAAAAATTATCCCCACTATCCTCAGTGTAAACCAATTAGCCATCACCTTCGCTTAGTCAAACCCAGGCACACCTAGAGGAAGGAACAGATGACCTCTAAGAAAGCATGAAAGGAAAGAATATTTGCTCCCCATTCAACACAATAAAATTCCTCTCCCTGAAATGCGAACCAGTCTTCTGCTAATTCCAGGATCCGATGGACCATTCCAACATCAAATGTAGTATCACTGTGGTTTTCCACCTCCCCGGGCACATGCTGTCAAGAATTTGAGGCAACTCCTGGCCTGGGACACCATGAAAACATCTTGGTTGATTTCCTGCAGTGATATGCTGGAGCCAGCTCTTCACCAGCTCGCAACTGTTGTGTGCAGGAATTCTGAGCCAGTGGTTAAACATAATGATATAACTCCACGTTCAGTAACATCAGATCAGGAGCATGCCGTCAGTCGCAGTGGGAGTATTTGCAGCGCGGAAATTGGCAAATGCTACAAACCAGCCCCTCCTCCTCCCCCTCACTTCTTCCCTCAAGAGCTGGCTCTTAACACTTGCCAGCACATCGCTGATTTCACAGGGTGTTACATCAGCATGCTAGCTGTCCTTCCCCATGCTTGCTTCTTTACCACGCACCCTACCCCGCACATCACGTATACACAAACGTATACACACAATTCCCATCTCTCTACCTAAGTCTCCCCCAATCGCTGGCACATGTTTACTCTGGAATATACTCTACTCATCCCCTTTCCTCATGGATAAACTCCAGGCTGTATGATTCAAACCCTATGTTGCTGGGCTCCCAATAACAATTGTCGCTGAGTTTTGTCATCTGAATGGTGACAAACTGGACGGTTAAGACATGAAAATCTCAACGGTACTTCAAGAATTAGAAAGTTAGGTAGTAGTTTTAATCTACTACCTCCTAAAACACCTCACTGAGTCAAAGTAGTTACAACCTTTTATTGAGAATAAGGCAGATGGCCAAATTTGCCCAATTTTACCATGCATTTACCATGTAACTTTAGGTAAGTAATCCAAGCAGCCTCTGCCTCAGTTTCCACACTGCCCAATCTATCAATGTCATTACTATTACCACTATCCTAAGCACTGTCCATTGGTTCATCTCTATTTGGAAGTAACAGCATTACCCATTTTAAAGATTAAAAATTTAAAAAACAATCAGAAAAGCAGCAAAAATACACACGAAATCCTAATTAAATAGGTACTAATGATTTTAGAAATAGGATTTACCTTAAGTATACAATAAAATCAACATTAAACAGATAAACAGAAAATCTAAATAACCATTTAGTAGAATGAGTTCTATCTCTTTGAAAGAACCTTCTACTCTGAAAGGGCGCATACAAGGAAAATCGTACATTCAATTAAGTTGAAAAATATACATATGAACCTAAGGTTAAAAGGCTGAGCAGGCAGGGACCTCTCAGCCGTCCCCTGGATGACAAGAACTCCACCTCCGAAGCAAGTTCTATAAGCAAAAGTACCATATACTGGTTGCCCAAACCAGGACACTTTAGTGAGGAAAATCACACAATTACACCGCAACAAGTGTCAACCAGGACGGTCCCAGGTAGCCCCAGAGATATGGTTCTCGCACCTCTGAGCTACCCTCTAGTCACTAGTGCTACCCTCTGAGCTACCCTCTAGTCTAGTGCTTTGATCTGAAACCAAAATGCTCACTCTAAACCATCAGCCTGGAATAAAGCGATAATAATTCAAACAGGGAAATTTACCACTGCAATAAAGGAAATGCCCTCAAAGAGACAACCCAACTAGAAAAAGCATGCATCGTGTCTAATTATGATGCTGTTGAGGTACTTTGATTTAAGCCATCAGCCAAGGGCAGAGAATGTGTAGCTGATCTACAACAAAGATAAATAAAATTGGTATCTTACTCTTACCCAGAGATGAGTCCAGGTTTGTGTAGTGGGAAGCATATACAATTTGGAGGCCTTTTTAAAGAAGAAGGACTGAAAAATTATGACTTTGGAACAAGATTAAAAGAAATATTTGTTTAGAATAATAAAAAAAGGAATCATAACAATTTGCAAACAATCCTTAAAAACTGGCAAATAACATATATACCACAAAATCCTGAAAAATCTGGGAAAATAACATGATAATATTGTTACCAATTAACTTCCTAACATACCTCCATAATCCTTTTTCTCCTACATATTTTGACATCTCCTTGATTGACTCCACATTTGATAATTATTTGATAAAAATTTCTATAAAGAATATAAAATGTAAAATAATATAAGGTGATCCATCCTGCAGAATGGTTGGTCAAAATTTTTTTATAGACTAAAGATGGCTGCAAATTCTTGTCAGTCCTCCCATTGAGAGGTGGCCTCTATTTTCCCTCTCCTTGAATCTTCAATACAGCAAAAAAAAATAGGCCTAAAGAAAACTGTCAGCTTCTGCTTTTTTCCTCCTGGGACTCCCTTTTGGAACCCAGACGCCATGCTGTGAGGAAGCTCAAGCAGCCACTTGAAAGGGTCCACCAGGGGGCGAACCAAGGCCCCTGGCCAAGAGCCTCCGTGGAGCTCCCCGCTGATGGCAGCACCCACTCCTGCTGAGGGAGACCATTTTGGACCTTCCCGCCATCTCAGCGCTCCAGCTGACACCTCATGAAGCAGAAATATCACAGACCCAGTCAAACCACAGAACTCCAAGAAGTAATAAAGAGCTGTTTTACATTCTTCAAGCATTTGTTAATCATCATGTCAGGTACTGTGCTAAGAACTGCGAATACCAAGATGAATTGGAAGATTAGAAGTCATAGCTCCTATTCTCCAGGAGCTTGCAATCCAACAGAGGGATCAAATGATACCAATTCAGTGCGATCAGAATTATGGTAAGTGTAAGCCCAGAATGCTATGGATCACACAAGTGTGTAGGGAGTGGCGAGGGGGGCAAGGAAGCCTTCTTGGAAAATGTGACCTTCAACCTGACTTTTAAAAGCAGGGAAGAGGACGTAGCCAAGAGAAAAGAGAGAGGGTGGCTATTCCAGCAGAGCAATAGCTGTACAAAGGCAAGAGAGAGCAAAGTACCTTCAGAAAATTGCCAGTGATTTGCAGGGATTTGGGCACGCGCGGGGGAGGAGGGTGCAAGGCGAGCAACACGTCCTGGCTTTCCTGAGGCTTTTTAGATTTTAAAACTGAAAGCCTTTAGTCCCTCAGTCCTGAGCAAAACCGGACAGCCGGTCACCCCAGGCGGGCCCGAGGGGAGCACAGGATGGTCGGAGACGTAGTAGAGATTGGTGAGTGGAAGCTAGGAGGTCATGAGCCTCATTAGCCACGCTAAGGTAGCTTTGGCTTTATCCCCAGGACACAGGAGACAATGACGAAATGTAAGCAGGGCCAGTGATTGGATTATTTAAGCGAGAGCTGGAGCTGAGCCAGAGCTGAAATCTGAGCACTAGCCCATGTGCTCTGGGCACATTAGCCTCTTCATTTCCCCGGCAGTGCTCAGGGAACCTTCGAAACATCGTGGGATGTTTGCAGACCTGGAGCTAGAGGCCTCCCTGCATTCTCTGACTGACACAGAGCCCAGGACCCTGTGGAAGAAACCATGACTCTAATCCAGAAATCCCAAATGCCACATCTCCAATCTTAAAAAAAGAAAGAAAAAGAAGAAGAGGAGGANAGGCATTATCGAAGGGTCTGTTGTAAGCATGCTGATTTGCAACAGCAGTAGAACATGTTTTACTCGTCCATGACTAAAAGGCAGATATTTGCACTTGCATGCCCATGAGCCAGTATCTTAGCTTCAACATGATCTCTACACTGGTACTGATTTGAAAAGTAATGGGACAGAACTGTGGCTTATATATCTGCAGAAAGGTGACTGTGGACCCCATCACATGGCGGGGATGGGGGCATTCACTTCTCATGTTTTACCCTCTCCTTGGATGGACACAGATACCTTCCCTGTCTTTGCAACACTACCTGATTGTTACGGGTTGGCCTCACTTTGTGCCAGATGTGCCTTCCTGCTCAGATTGGTGTGCATGTTTACTTGCAAATGGCATTATATTTTAAATGTCTTCTTGAGTGTGTGCAGGGCCTGTGACTTACTCTAATCAGTAGAACACAGCACAGGGGGTGGGATGTGACTTCCACAATATACTATATAAGAGTATAACTTCCATCTTGCTAAGAGACTCTCTTGATTGGCTCTTCTTTGCTGGCTTGACGAGGTAAGCCATGGTACAGAGAGACCTATGTCACAAGGACCTGAGGCTGACCTCCACCTGACAGCCAGCAAGGAGCTGAGGCCCCCAGTCTGATATCCTGCAAGGCTGCCAACAACCTTGTGAGTCTGACAGCCAATCCTTCCCCAGACGAGCCTCAGATGCAACCCCAGCCTTGGGGCCCTCTCAGGGTGGCCAGTGAGAGGCACCGAGAGGCACAGAGCACCGAGCTGAGCAGGGGTCCGATTCCCACACCACAGAGAGCGTGAAACGCTAAATGGGCGTTGTTTTATGCTATGGTGATATTTCCTGCAGCCATAGAGAATGAACAGAGGCATGGAAAAGGTAAATGATTTTAAGTGTCAGTTTACCAGCCCAAGGTCACTTAGCTGGCAGGTGGCTTAATTAGGCTTGACCATAGAGAGTTTATCTATTAAACCTGAATTAAACCTGATATGGGATAGTCATGGAGTTCAAACCGTTGAGATCCTTCCCAGACTGCCAGGTGGATAGGTGTAGTGTTTTCTCGGCAGTTTCTTCTAATGGAAATTCTACTGCTGCCCTTGTTTGCTCTACAGGGTCCATGACACGACCAACCAACAAGTCCAATCACAGGAGGAGCATCAGTCAGCAGAGTCAGAAGATCCGAATCTGGGGATCCCCACTGTCCTTCCTACCTCTTCCACAAAAGCTAGGAGGTTTTGGTCGGGATTACATTTGATCTATAGATTCACTTAGGAAAAAAATCGAGATTTTTACAATATTGCCTTTTCTGGACCACAAACATGAGGTATCCATCTATTTATCTATCTGTTTTTTAAATTTCTCATTAATGTTTCACATTTTAGAGGAAAAAAATGTTATCAGCCCTATTTCTAAGTATTCCATTTTTATGCTATTATAAATGTATCTTTATTAAAACTTTATTTTCTATTTTGTTGCTGCTAGCATATAAATCAATTTCTTTTTGTATATTGCCCTTATATCCAGTAACCTTGCCAAGTTTGNCCTGGCTCTTGCATCACGACAATGCACCAGCTCACACGGCACTGTCTGTGAGGGAGTTTTTAGCCAGTAAACAAATAACTGTATTGGAACACCCTCCTGCTCACCTCATCTGGCCCCCAATGACTGCTTTCTTTACCTGAAGATAAGGAGATATTGAAAGGAAGACATTTTTATGATATTCAGGACATCAAGGGTAATACGACAGCTCTGATGGCCATTCCAGAAAAAGAGTTCCAAAATGGCTTTGAAGGGTGGACTAGGCGAGGGCGTCAGTGCGTAGCTTCCTAAAGGGGAGGACTTCAAAGGTGACTGCAGTGATATTCAGCAATGAGGTATGTGGCACTTTTTCTAGGATGAGTTGACAAACTTAATTGTCAGACGTCATATGTGTTAGCCAAGCTCACCTGCCAAACGGGAATAATAATGTGATCACACGGAGGTTGCAAGAATCTACTGAGTTTATTCACAGAAAGCATTTCTCAGGGCCTGGAACATACACGCTCAGCAAACGTCAGTCATTCTTATCATGATCCTTATCCTGGCTACCGCCCAGCATTCAGGTGCCCAGATCCTAGCAACGACGTGTGGCTTCCATGGAGCGTTGGCGAGGGTGCTTGGTACCCATGCATCCAGGCATGACAGCTCCGAGGGAAGATAAATCGCGCTTTGTTTGAGCTCGACAAGTGGAAACAGAATACCGACCCAGTCCTCTCCCACGCTGGAAAGATTCCACAGCATGTGCTAGGCTTTTCCAAATTGGGGGAGAAGGGGAGGTTTAGGACACAATGGAGAATTCTAGCCAAGAAGGCAAGTGCTGCCTTCCACCCGACAGTGGGCCTCTGAACCCTGGAGAGGTGTCAGGGCGTAATGGGATCTACTCTGTGGTCAGGCGAGCCTGGCAAAATCTTAGTTTACCATTCACTTGGTAAAGAGCCTTGGACAAGTCATTCCTCACCCCCACCCCAAGCTTATAAAAAAATAAGCTCAGAAAACATACAGTTTTATGGCAAAGAGCAAATGCATGTGACTGGAGCACAGTAGGTGCTCAGGGAATGTAGCTTGCCCCCCACTTTTCCAAAGAAGGAGAAACGGTCAGTTTCTATATTGGAATTGCAAATCTATACAAGTTACATGCTCAATCCAGGCTTGAATTGGAAGGTAAAGAAACATTCATAGACACACATTTGAGGCTATTGAGCCTTGTATCGAGAAATGAGGATAAAAACTAAAGAGTGAAGACATAAAGAGCAGATGTGAGTGGGTTATGGCTGGCATTTGTGATGGAAGATGAGAAGAGGGTGAAAGGGACCCCAGGCTCTGCCTCAAACTGGCCAAACATCCTTGAGCAAAAGTCGAAGAGATCTGAGCTATTCTTGCAAACATACACCTACTACCGAGAAAGAGAAGACACACGTTCCACTTGCTTTCCGCCAGACTGACAGGAAATAGACCAGAATTGCTGCCAACTCATCTCAGAAAGACATTTTCTTAAAGAAATTATAAGAAGAGACAAGCTTGATCAAGATAAGCTAGTTCTAAAGCTCTGCCAAAGCAGCAAAGGCATTTTTATTCATGTGAGCTGCCCCAGAATTCACCCAGAAAATAAAACCCCAAATGCACACAAAAATTACTGCGCTGATTTTTAATGCAATGAGAATGGCACACGGGAAAACCCCCGTTTTTCTCTTCTCTTTCCAGATCTTCAAGGAGACTGCAGGGTTTGTGAGTTCTGTAAAGTGTGCACACTTAGTGACATACCAACTCAGAGAGGCTAGTGGGAAATACAGGCCTTCGACCCAGGGACAGAGATCTGCGGAAGCAAAACCCATAATAAAATCTGTTCGGGGGGGTAGCTGATGGAAGCCTGAAAAAGAAAATTATGAAAATGCCCCAAGGGAGCTTCTCTGAGATGTTCTAACAATTCACGGTGGGTCGTGGACAACCTCATCAAGGTGCCCCAAACATTGACCCTTCGAGAGTCAATGTTATGGAACCTCAGGTGCATTACCTCAGTGGGTCGGTCCTCAGTTTCCTTGCCTGTGAAATGGGTAGAATATTTAACCTGAGGGGCTCACCTGGGGTCATGTTTACAAACGTGCTTTCTCAGCAATAGGGTCCTGTGCTCGTGTGAGCAAATAGTAGGTCTCACCCAAAAAGGGAGACTTTCTAGCATTTCCCCCTAGCACAACATGGCGTATGTGAGAAGTATTTGATAAATATAGCAACGGTTCATCTCAGAGCCCCAAATTGTCCTTTTTATTTAACACCAGGCTTTGGCAACGCTTCATGCACTGGGAGAGAAGAGAAATGAACGCCCCACCCCGAGATGTGCAGAACTGAGATATGCTCTAATTAGCTTGCCTGGAAACACAGCTAGCCTAGCAACGAGGCTTAGAACTACCCTGCTTTTAAAGAGACACAGAACGTTCCCGTGTGCGTGCCTGTGGCCCTCCCATCCCAGGCCTCTGAGGTCCGGGGTCTGTGGGTACGTGGAGGTGCCCTGAGTCCCAGAGTGGTGGAAACATCATGGGGCA
>NW_017731396.1:1403512-1405196 GCF_001890085.2 Hipposideros armiger
ATTCTAATGGAAAAGACAGATAATAAACACCTGAGACAATAAAGAAGCTGCTTTAAGATAACAAGAAGTGCTGTGAAGAAAGTAAGGCTGATGGGAGCGAGAGAGAGGAAGGGGACTTACCTTAGACAAAGGGGTCCAGGCGGTTTCTCATTAGAGCTAAGACTAGAATGATGCAAAGGGAGGAACCAGGTGAAGAGCCAGGGGAGTGGGGAGAACCCCCAGCAGAGGTAACAGCTGCAAAGGTTTGAGCAGGGCATGATGGGGAAGGAGAAGAGAACCGGGGACGGAGCAGGAGAAGCCAGGGACAGAATGCAAGATAGACCTGGAGGGGACAGCAGCCCGACCACGGAGGGTCTTCTAAATCATGGGTAGGAACCTGACGTTTTCTAACGACAGCTTCCTCATATGTCGTGAACTCCGTCCTGGGACACCAAACGCACATGTCACATCCTCGCAACAGAGCCACACAGATCTTCTCACCTCTCGGGTTGGGGGTTCCAACGATGAAGAGGGAGGTGGGATTACAGGGCAGAATTGGGCTATAGTACCAGTGATTTCATCGGGGGGGGGAGGGCAAGAAGGACATAGGGAGTGATGGGGGGAGAGGCAGAAGGAGATGAGCTTGAAGGAAAAGGGGAGGCGTGGCTGGAGGCCGCGGGAGCCGCCAGCAGGAACCAGCCGGTGGCGAAGAATGAAGTTCTTCAGACAGGTCATTCATGCACTGCTGTTTCTCCTCTGGCCAAATGATGTCTCGCCTAATCTTAGGGACAGGGTTTTCCGCATGAGGCTGTCAGGCTTTCTGGGATGTGACTCAAATGATTGTGGCCTTTCACATTGTCATCCACCCTGAAGGCATGCCTGGCAGCCTGGCATCACAACATCAGGAGAACGCTGAACAAACACTCTCTGGCTATGAAATAGGATTGTCAGCCCCCGTCACGAAGGGGCAGGACAGAGCTGGGGATGCCAGCTTCAAGCTGACGGTGGAGACGCTGCTCTTGACTCCAAAGGGAGAACTACGGCTGAGCATCTAAGAGACGCCTCCCGTGCCAGACACCTTCATCCCTGAGAGCCGTCCCCCAGTACCTAACTCAGATCATAAATTCAAATGGCATGTTAGAATCTCAGCACTTCTATATTCCAAGATGGCACCAGCCCTTGTAGGAAAGATTAGAATCCAGAAGGTGATACCTCATTAGCAACACAACCAAAATAAGACCAAGTTGCATTAGGCGGTTCCTCCATGGGGGGCCATGGGGCGATTTGTGTGGGGGATGGGTGGGTTTTATTTGAATTGCTATGCATGTATTCTTAGGTACATCAGGAGGAAATAAAACTAGCACCTCAAACCCACTGTAGGATGAGTCTGAGAAAAAAAGAATTTACTTAAGAGTTGATTTTTAAAAATTATTTAGAGAATTATACTATAGATGATACAGATTTGCCAACAACAATAAAACCGTTATGGTGTCTCTTGAATGCCTGAGATTTGTCTGCAAATAGTCTTGGGCTACATATTTGGCCAAAAGCAAATAAGGGTAAAGGCGTGTTTCTGGGCATTAAGGAAACAGTCCAACCACTACGGCCTGTACACATGGAGAGTATCTGTTAAGCACACACACTTGCTCCCATGTGGGGGTACAGAGTGCGTTCCCTTTCAGTTTGACTCCACAGCAGTCTGCAC
>NW_017731396.1:1405738-1411710 GCF_001890085.2 Hipposideros armiger
CTGAATCCCACCTACCTCCCAGGATTACAAAAATCACAGATGTAACCCACTTGGCCACATAAGATAATTTAGGACAAATTAGGAAGCCGCTAAGGGGTTTTGCCAGCAATGTCTAGGACTGCTGAGGGAACACCGTCTCCTTTCTGGGTAGCTTTACAAAGCCCTTCCCAACACACAGAGCCCCCATGGGGGCATTCCTGTCCTTCGGGTTCCCCCTTTAAGCCAAAAGAAGGCGAAGTGGAGAGAAAAGTCAAGTGGCTTAAAAATGCATTTTTTTCTCTGGGCGCACACATATTGGCCAGCAGTGGGAAAACAGAATTATCATAATACGTTTTCTCGAAGATTGGTTTTTATATCTTCAACTGTGTTAAAAATGTGAATTCTGTCCAAATCAAGAAATAACTTGAGAAGTGTAAAAGAGGGAAAGAGAGTATAGTAAAATCAATATTAACAAGAGTGAAATTGCGAGGCTAGAGGCAATAAAAACCTTTCTCAAGCCAAGGAAAGCGATCTCATCGTAACATTATAATAAATTACTTTAGTTTTATCACTTGGTAAATTGCTCGAATATTAGCATCACTGAGGCTTTAGTCTCTTTCAACCCAAGCATGCGTTTCGGCCTTGGCTCCAGTATAGAGCAAATGAGGGCAGCATCCTTCTAACAACGTTATCTAACCAACTTGCATAGGAGCTCATTATTTTAAACATGGCTCCACTTTTTTGCCCTCTCCGACTTTTCTGCAAGACATCATTTTTACTTAGATCCTACATCCTGGCACTTCCAACAAGACTATTTATGGACACGGCTATTTGAATTTCACAGCATTTTCATGTGTTACAAAATATTATTCTTTTGACTTTTTTCCAACCATTTAAAAATGTAAAAACCGTTCTTAGCTTGCAAGCTGAGAGAACTAGGCAGTGAGCCGGATTTGAAGCATCGGCCTTTCTCCTGGACTTGTAGATGGCCATCTTTTTCCTATGTCTTTCCACGCGATCTTTTCTCTATGTGTGCCTCTAAANATGACCTCATGTCCCCCTCCAGCCATTATCTTACTGTTTTGCTCTCCTTCATGAAAAAACTGCTTTGATGATTGAGTCCGGCTGTCTCCAAATCCTCACCTCCCATTTTCTTTTGAATTTACGGGAATCAGTCTTTTACCTTGAAATTAGCCTGTTACACTGAAGATGTTCACCCCAAAGTGCCCAGGTTTCACACTTTCAAATCCAGTGGTTGACTCTCAACTCACATTTCACTCAGCTCTCAGCAGCACTTAACACAATTGATGACTCCTTTTAAAATTTTCTCCATAACGTTTTATACTTTCCTGTGTAGATGTCTTGTATATCTTTTGTTAGATTTATTCCTAGGTATTTAATATTTTATGCTACTTTAAAGGCATATCTTAAAGGCATTTTTATATTTTATGGTTTTTTTCTAGTATGTAGAAATAAAATTAACTTTTATGTATTTAATTATATCCAGGAACTCAGCTAAATTCACCTATTAATTATAATAGGATACCTGTAGATTCTTTTGGATTGTCAAGTTATACAATTATATCTGCAAATTATGACCATTTTATTTCTTTTTCTTGCCTTACCGCATTGGCAAAAACTATCAGTACAATGTTGACTAGAAGAAGTTATAGTAGAGATATTTGCTTTATTCCTGCCTTCAAAGGGAATGCTTTTAACTTCTCATTATTAAGTCAGATTCTTGCTATTGGTTTTACATAGATACTTATTACCATATTAGGAACTTCCCTTCTAGTCCTAGTTTGCCAAGAGTTTTATTATGATTGAATGTTGAATTCTATTAAGTGTTTTTCTCCATCTATTGAAATAATCTTATAGTTTTTTTTTCTTTATTTTAATAATGCAACAAATTCATTGATTGATTTTAAAATGTTAAACTAACTTTTCAATCCTGAGATAAACCCAACTTGGACATGGTGTATAATCCTTTTTACATAGCGCTAGATTTGGTTTGCTAATATATTGTTTACATTTTTCTTTTCTCTCTTTTTTCTTGATTACCTTTGCTGGGGGTTTACCAATTTTATTAATCTTTTCTGAGAATGAATTTGGGGCTCTACAGATGTTTCCATTGTACATCTGCTTTCTACTTTACTGATTAAATTCTTTATTTTTATTATTTCCCATCACCAAGGTTTGTTGGGCTTAATACCTATTCTTTTTAGAGCTTCTCGAGATGGAAACTTAAATCACTGAATTTTTTCAACTTTTCTTCTTTTTCTAAGATATAAATTCAAGCATTGTTTTAATTTCATTTTAACCATCTAGATGTCATGTTTTCTTGTCATTCAGCTCAAAATATTTCCTAGGGCTGGCCGAGTGGCTCAGTTGGTTAATAGCAGTTTGATCCCCATCCTGAGCTGAGCTGCTGCTGAGCTGCCAACAGGTGGCAGGATGGCTCAGCTAATAAATAAATAAATAAATAAATAAATAAATAAATAAAATATTTTCTAATTTCCACTATGATGATTTCTTTGATTCATGGTTTATTTTGTAGTGTATTCCTTAACTTGTAAGCATTTGGGAATTTATCTTTTCATTATTGATCTCTTGTTTAATTCCACTGTTATCAGAGGGTATGTTTTGCAGGATTTCAATCCTTTAAAATTTATTGAGCTTTGTTTTATGGCCAAATATTCTTCCTATTTTGGTAATGATTCTGTGTGCTCTTGACAAGAATGTGTATTCTGCAGTTGTTAGTTGCATTATTCTACATGTTTCAATTATGTCAAGTTTATTCACTGTATTTTTCAAATATTTTATATCCTTCCTGGTTTTTTTGTCTGCTTGTGCTATCAATTACAGAAGTATCTTTAAAGCTCCAGCAATGATCATATATTTATCTATTTCCCCTTTTAATTATGTCTATTTTTGCTTTATATATTCTGAGATTATGTTAGTAAGTACATAGAAATTTAGATTTGTTTTATATTCCTGTTGAAAAGATCCTTTTATTACTATAAAGTTTCTCTTGGTGTCTAGTAAATTTTTTTTGTCTCAAAGTCTACTTTGTCTGATATAATTATTATTACACCAGGCTTCTTTTTGTTATGATTGTCATGGTATATCTTTTCCCACCCTTTTACCCTTACCTTTTCAATGTCTTTATATTTCAGGTTTATTCCTTATAAGCAGTATATAGTTATTGTCTGTTTAAAATCTAGTCTGGCAATATTTGCTTTGAATTGAAATATTTGGTCCCTTTACACTAAGTGTAATTCTTGACATATTGGAGTTAAAACTAATTTTTTACTATTTGTTTTATATTTGTCTCTTCTGTTTATTGTTCAATTTTTATTATGGTTTCTTGCCTTCTTTTGAGTTACACAAGTATTTTTTATTATTTCACCCTCCTCCTTCTATCAGATTCTCATTTATTAACCTTTTTAGTATTGTTTTAGTGGTTACCATAAAGATTACAACCCATATATTTGCCTTGTTAAAATCTAACTTTATAAGGACATTGCCATTTCTTGGACAATACCAGGATCTTCTAAAACTTTAACTCATTTTACCCACCTTCTACCTTTTTTGGCTACTTTTGGCATGTATTTAAGTTCTATGTATATTTTAAACCCTAGAAGAAGACATAACTACTATTGTTTAAGTGACAGATTTCTATTAGATTTACCATAAATATACCCTTTCCAATCCTTTGTGGGTAATCCTACTTCCATCTAGAAGCACTTCCCTTTTCATTGAAGTAGTTTTGGTTTGGGTGCAGTTTCTTTTTTGTTTTCTGAAAATTTATTTTATCTTAATTTTTTGAAGAATTTTTTTTTCTGGATATAGGAGTGTAGGTTGGCATTGATTTCTTTCAGTAACTTAAAGATGTCATTCCATTGTCATGTGGTTTCTATCATTTCTGCTGAGGAACTTGGTATTAGTTTTAGTATTGCTTCTTTAAAGGTAATGTATCTTTTTTTCTCTTGATGTTCTTAAGAGTCTTTTGTATTTGGCTGTCAACATGTTTTATTATGATGTGCCTAGAGTGGTTTTCTTTTCTTTTCTTTTCTTTTTGTTGTTAGCTGAGCCATCCTGCCACCTGTTGGCAGCTGTTGGCAGCTCAGCTCGGGCTGGGAATCAAACCGGCGACCTTGTTGCTCAGAGCTCACACTTTTGAGTGAGCTCTTAACCTAGAGTGGTTTTCTTTGTATTTATCCTGAAGTTTGTGGTTTCTTAAATTTTGAACGTGATGCTTTCTATGAGTATAAAATTTTTTCGGGCAGTATTTTCTTCAAATATTGCTTCTGCTCCAAGTCATTCTCGCCTCTATTTCTAGAATTGCATTTATGCATATGTTTGACCTTTTCAGCATGTCCCCATGTTATTAAACTCTTTTCAGCATTTGTCCTTTTTTTTTTTCTCTCTGCATTTCTACCTGGACATTTTCTACTCACCTTTCTTCCAGTTTACTAATCCTCTTTTTTACTCTGTCTAATCTATTAAACCTACCTATTGAATTTTTCACTTCAGTTATTTTATTTTTAACATACACCATTTCCATCTACAATAGTTTTTAAAATAGAATCTACTTCTTTGGTGAAATCCTTCATATTTTCTTCTATTTCCTTGAACAAATGAACCATAGTTATTTTAAACTCTGTGTCTAAAAACTCCAATGTTTGGATCACCCATTAATCTGTTTCTTGTGATTTCCAGTCATTTGGTCCAATTTGCTATTATCTATGGTAACATTAAATGCCAGACACTGTGAATATAAAAACTATAGAAACTCTATTTAACTGCTGAAATTCCTGCTTAGCTCTTTAGCCTCCTAGCATCTGCTTTGCCCTCGTTTGCTTTCTGAGTCTTGCCCCCCAAATGTGAAATTTAAGAATTCACCGGGCCGGCCGAGTGGCTCAGTTGGTTAAGAGCTCGCTCAAGAGTTTGAGCTCTGAGCAACAGCGGTTCGAGTCCAGCCCGAGCTGAGCAGCCGCTGAGCTGCCAACAGGTAGCAGGATGGCTCAGCTAAAAAAAAAAAAGAAAAAGAAAAAGAAAAAGAAAAAGAATTCACCAATTGTATCAATATGAAATTGCACGTAGACTTTTGAGCTCATTTTTCTGTGATCTCTTCCTTTCTAGGACATTGGCCCTTCAAGTTTCAACTGTCTTGGCATCAACAAGTTCTAACCCCTGTCTCCTCAAACTATCAAGACTGCTGTAACTCCACATCATTTCCTTCTGCTCAAACTCTTTTCCCCTTTGCTGTGAGTCAGCAAATGCCTGAGGGAAGAAAGCAGCCACAAATGTGGGGCTCACCTGAATGAGGTTTTCTTCTCTTCAGGATTTGGCCTTCCAAGTTCGGGTTTTCTTGGTTGCTCTCTGAATTCTTTAGGGAGGCCTCTCTCTCTCTCTCTCTCTCTCTCTCTCTCTCTCTCTCTCTCTCTCTCTCTCTCTCTCTGGTGTGTTTTATTTGGTTTTATCATTGTTTACAGAGGGAGGGGGAGGGTTAGTCTATCCAAGCTACTCCAACCGAATCAGAAGTTCTACATCACTTCTTTAAACCCTCACAACAGTCCTGTACGATAGATATAATTATCCCCATTTTACAGATGAGGAAGAGGGGTATTGGGGATTTAAATTATTTTGCAAGAAAAATCACTGAAATAGCAGGGCTGCGTTTCATTATAAGTTGCATGTTCTTTCCAAGCTACCATTGATACCTTACCACCCACTCTCTTTGGGTAACATCTTGAACAAAAGAATTCAGTTGAAAAACAGAATAAAGGGTGATTTCTCTGTACACTAAGCCCTCCTCCTGCACAGACAGGGCTCTTTCTACCTCTCCTCTGATCCTCACCAACAATAGAGAGCTGATCTATATTTCTGAAAGTGGGAAACTATTGAATAATTCATAAGACAGGAGGGTTCCTAGCTCAACTCAACCTTGGATGAATTGTCTCCATGGCCCTACCACGATGAAGAGAAAT
>NW_017731396.1:1415215-1420386 GCF_001890085.2 Hipposideros armiger
AGGGTCAGCCTCCGAGGGCATAAGGCAGAGTAGAGAAGGGTGGACAGTGGACCTGGACGGGCAAACAAAAAATCCTCAGCACGGGGACAATACCCGTCCTTATCGTCATGAGGTTGTCAGGTTGTCATAAAAATTAAATAAGGTGATACATATAGAGGGAGAACTTAGAACATTGTCTACATGACATAAATGCCAAATCACTGTTTTATAGGTGATGATGATGATGGTGACGGTGGTGGTGACGGTGGTGATGATGGTGGTGATGATGATGATGGTGACGGTGGTGGTGGTGTTGGTGACGGTGGTGATGGTGGTGTTGATGACGACGATGGTGATGGTGATGAGGAAGATAAAGAGGGAGGGGAGGAGGAGGAAGACAAAGAGGAAGAAGAAGAAAGCTCTTGAGAAAGAAGTTCCTTGAGAACAAGAATTTCTTTATTTCTGTTATGTCTGCAGTACATGAAACAGTTCCTGGCATGTGGGAGACACTCGGTACATATGTCAAATCAGTGAGTCATAAGAGGGTTCTTATACTCCGGTTCCAAACCCCGATTCAGCGCAGGCACTGGGCTTAGAGACGCACCACAACGGCGGCAGTCCTTAGCTAAACACCTGAATTTGACCTGTGATAAAGAGACGCCCCACCAGGAAAGTGACTTCCCCAAAGACATACAGTCAGTCCATGAAAGAAAGAGCTGAGAACCATATCCAGATATTGTAATTCCAGCCCAGTTCTCTTCAAATAAAACCAGGCTGCCTCTGCTGATGTCACCCGAGAACCCCACAAGCTATGCAAACTCAAGACCGGGAGGTGATGGGTCCTCTCCTGTCTCCAACAGAGTCTCAGATAGAAGGCTCAGGGTCTGCCTTCTAGGCACTCGCGCTGGGGACTCTTGGTCTTATGAAGAGAACCCAGGCCCCAGAGTGGCTCAGAACCCCTCTGGCGGTGTGGCCCTCCAGCAGTACTCAGCCCTGGCTGTCGGGCTAGGAGCAACTGACAGCTGAGCTTCTGTTAATTAAACAAAAGTGTGTGGGAACATCCTCATATCTCTGTTTATTTCGAAGGTAGGGTGGTGTTTTATGCAGACACGTGTTTTTAATTTAGGGGTGTCCTGTTCAGTGGTTGCTCTTTTTCTCCTCGAATGTTATTGTTTACTGAGATCCTCTATTCCCCCTTTGCACATGCTCTGTCCACTCTGATTGAACACAAGACAATTCTCTAGGAGGTCTTACCTTTGGAAGCCATGCTTTGTGCAATGCTCCCCAGATAAGCCAAATTGAAAATTCACCCCACACTCCATGAACATGCATCCCTGAAATTGGAGAAACCTGACATGTCTTGGTCTGGCAACCTAGACATGTGACCATGACCAAGAGTGCCACTCAAGCCTGTTTGTCGGTAACATACAAACTTATTAAGAGTATATTCAGAAGAGGAAGAAAATGGCCGCGGTAAGGAAGTCACTGAATTAGCTCGCGCAAACCACGGCAGCGAAAACACAAATCTGCGGGACACGCTGAGCAGCAAAGGGACTCCCACGCGGACTACTTAGAGCAGGGTCCAGCGAAAGCAGCACAAGAATCACCACACCCAAAGGCCAACCTCAGGTAAAACCAGAGNCCCTCCTCCTGCACAGACAGGGCTCTTTCTACCTCTCCTCTGATCCTCACCAACAATAGAGAGCTATATTTCTGAAAGTGGGAAACTATTGAATAATTCATAAGACAGGAGGGTTCCTAGCTCAACTCAACCTTGGATGAATTGTCTCCATGGCCCTACCACGATGAAGAGAAATGTTTTTCTTGTGCAGTAAATGTGGTTCAGAGAGTGGATTCATTAAGTAAGATGCCATTTAAACATACATTTTTCTGACTAGTGCCATACTTTTAATGGAAGGTGATGCTTAATAGAGTAGAGATGCTTTAATCTCTCCTTGTACTGACTTCCTAAATTTAAAAAACACAATGTTTCTACGAACATTTTAAGGAAGATAAGTGGATGCATCCATACACACTTCATTTTAAGTATCTGTCCTTAAAAAGGCATCTGTTAGTGACTGTAATAGTGTGAGTCATAACAAAGGAATTTATATTCATGTAGATATAATCTACACTTCCACAGGTGTCCAAATGTAATACGCCATTGCCTAACGAGCCTTAAAATAAAACGCTGCCAATGAGAACTGAGTGTGCCTCTCCTATAAAGAAAATGAAACTCCATCAGGCTGGCAAACAGGAATTTCGGCATCGTAGATTTTTTAATATGATGGCTTTCTTACTTCAATTTCTGCAGGGAATAATATATAGGAAAATAGTGTTTCTTCTTTGTGATTACATTACCATATGGAGTAATTTTTCTTGACTGGGAGGTCATTTCCGCTGATGAGTTCTTGAACAGTGAAATGGAAGCTTGGTTCTGTGATGGCACAGGACAGATTGACTTATTAAAACTGTTACATTACGGATTTTTATTAGTCCATTTCACGTTTGCTCTCTGAGAAGATCAAAAGCATGAATGGATTTTGGAAAGTCCATCAATAAATATTAAGGATGAAAATTAGACAGAATGGTTATTATTACAAATGGGGAAATCATCTGGAAACTAAGATTCTAGAGGCTGGCTCTCAGAAGTCTCACAAAGACAATTTGGAGAGCAGAACAGATGGGATGTGAGTATTAATGTGGGAACCAGTTTCATAACATCAACGGCCAAAGTTCTAGAAAAATCACCCAGACATCTGGATGCAGGGCAGGCTGCAACAGACTGAACAATATTAATTATCCTGGACATCTAAAACCCAGAGGAAGAGTGGCCTAAATCTAGGAGAGACTTCCCAAGCACTCTGAGAACGTTGTTTTAATTTTTCATCAAAACACCTTTCAAAAGTTGGGCTTATTGTGCATGTGACCATATTTATACTCTTCAACTCATTCATTCATTCATCAAAACTTGACTGACCCCTTCTGTGCTAGGACCACAAAAATGCTATGACACGACTGGTGTTCCCAAGGAGCTCATGGTCTTGTAGGGAGACAGATAAATCCACACTAACTGCATAATGGTGTGGCAAGTCCTATAAAAAGGGAATGTATAGGTCATTCATTCATTCATTCATTCATATGTCAGCATTTAATGAGAACCTACCGTGTGCCAAGCTCTGTACTCAGCTGAGGGTCTGGGGTAGGTATAATTTTAGTAGGGGAGACATATGAGAAATAAATAAATATGTAAGCAAAGGCCACATCATGGTTCAAGCTGCGAGGAAGCACCAGGAAATGTCCACATGTGCCACTTCTCTACAGCACCTGGGTCTGAGCCCAGAGGAGAGACCGCACCCTCTAGAGCATCACCTCTGAGCCCAGTGACATCTCAAGCTCTTTCTGACTCAAAGATGCTCTTAGAACAAAGAGACCTTTTGCATGGGCTTGCTCTGAGCTATGATGAAGTCAGCTCGGGTTCTGAAAGGTAATCTTGACATGCGACACAATCAAACATCCCCCCAGCCCTGACCTGCCTTCTGAGTAATGGCAGGAAGCGGCGAGCTTGATCAAAACACGCTTGGAGGTGAGGTGGGGCAGCTGCCTCAGCCGCGGGCCTGAAAGTGGTCCACGTTCCTATCGCAGTTTCCCCCTGGGAAATCTGTAAGGGCAGAGCCTCTGCCCATTTTTCTTAACACTGTATACCCCAAACCCAGGATAGTGCCTAGAATGTAGGACATGATGAGTAAACGCGTGTGAAGCAAGTAAGTAGACCACAGCATAATTAGGGTAAGAAAAATGCTCTGAAGGTGACAAGCAGGTCCTATGAAGACCAAGAACATTGCCAAGGGTGGGTAAAAAGTGAGTTAACTAGCAGGCTTCAGACTGCTAGCCTTAGAAGACTTCTTTGCAAGGTTGACTCTTGGCTAGTGTATTAATTTCCTAGGGCTGCCATAACAAATTGCCACACACTGGGTAGCTTCTTACAACAGAAATCTATTCTCTTGCTGTTCTGAAGGATAGAAGTGCCAAATCTGGCAGGACCTTGCTCCCTCTAGAAACTCTACAGAAGACTCCGTCCTTTGCTTCTTTAGCTTCTGGTGGCTTCAGTCATTCCTTGACTTGTGGCCACATCACGCCAATCTCTGCTTCCATCTTCACACAGCCTTCTCCTCTGTGTCTGTATCTCCTCCTCTTCTGTCTCTTATAAGGACACCTGTCATTGGACTTCGGGCCCGCCCAGATAATCCAGGGAGATGTTTTCATCTCAAGATCCTTAACTTAATTTCATCTGCAAAGACCCCTTTTTAAAAAATAAAATAAGGTCACATTCACAGGTTCCAGGAATTACATGTGGACAGATCTTGAAGGGGTATATCATTCAATCCACTAGAGCTGGCACCTAAGGAGTGGAACCGTCAACAGTTCCCTGCACTGATGTAAAACGTCCCCGAAATGGTAAGGGCAGCTCACTGTGGCTAGACTGTTTGTACAAACAATATGGTTTATTCGGAACACCTGCTTTCTTTGTGGGAGTCTGAAATTTGCATATGTGCTAGGCAGAGACTACCTACGTAACCAGCCCCCAATAAAACCCTGGACACTGAGTGTCTGATGAGCCCCCCGGCCAGACAACATTTCACACGTGTTGTCATAATTCGGTGCTGGAGGAATCAGGCACGTCCTGTGTAACTCCACCAGGAGCGACTCGTGGACGCGAGTGCCTGGTCCCCACTAGACTTCCCTCCACGCACCTCTTCCCTGTGTTGATTTTGCTTTAGGTCCTTTTACTGTAATAAGTCATCGCCGTGAGTATGAGTATATACATCTTAGTCCTGTGAGTGAATCACCAAACCTGTGCGGAGTCCTGGGGACCCCTGACATGCAGGACTACTTAGGGCACCAGGGGAGGCTTCCCTGAGGAGGTGGCATTTGAGCTGAGACCCAGGATGAAGGCCACGCAGCTCATTAGTGCCAGGGCCAGTGTGGAAGCTGAGTTTCCTCATCTGCAAAATGGGGGTTTACCAGTCAGTGTCAGCAGGAAAGCCGTGACAATGGCACACACAGACTGGGTTGCTGGGAGGGAGTTTAAGAAAGGGGATATACACAACGGTGTGGTCAGGATTCAAGGAAGACAGCAAAGCATATGGCAGTATCCTTGGGCCAGCAACAGCAGAAACCTGAACCACCCA
>NW_017731396.1:1426374-1429160 GCF_001890085.2 Hipposideros armiger
AAAAAAAAAAGAGTGCCACTCAAGAGTGTCACCTATTGAGAAGGTATTCATACGTAACCACAAAATGCAGCAAACTGATTGTATTGGTGACCCCAATTAGTGACCCCCTGAATCTATGCCCTCGGAGCTGAACCTGTGGTCTCCCCTATGCAGAGTGTCTGGGATTCCGGCTCTGTGCTCAGCCCTGTGACTTGCCGCGGCGTCAGTGGTGTTAGCCAAGGCGAAAAAGGCAGAGACACTACGATCACACACGCTCTTCTCCCCTCCACCCTACGCTTGTTTACAATTAGCATAGCTCATCTTATGTCTCTGTGAGGCCAGGAGAACACACAGGCCTGAGCTGGCCTGGTTTGGGGACGTGGGGCTTATGTGGAGGAGAGCTGAGGTGTCACTCAAACCAAGGCCATCCTCGCTCAGACACGCTATCAACTGTCAGACCTGTGAGGAGCCGAGAAAGAGCAGAGCCTCCCTGCTGAGCACAGCCTAACTCACCCGCCCGAAAACAGCTGAGCAAATGCTTCTTGTGTGAAGGCCCAGACTTTGAGGGTGGTTTGCGGCCATAGGTAACTGATAGGCAAATTACGTCACCCTTCACTTTTACTCAAATCTATAATGAGGTTTGAGTCAGCCACTGCCGTTTTCAGCTCTCGTTACAAGCATCAGAATCAGAACAGCTTTATGCCTGAAGTGCTTTGTTTCGTTACTGAGTGTTCTGATTGGCTTCCACAGAAGCTGCAACAAGCCCATGAGCGCTGGGATGGCTTATTTTAGATAAAGATTTGAAAGAGCCGGTCAGGAAGCCATGACAGTAAATCAGAGTAGGAGTATGAACCAGGCCAAACCCCACGGCTTTTGGCTCTCAAAGAAAGTCACTGTGAAGAATGGGCCCTGGTTCTGGAACAAAAGACATTTATTTGCATCGAGGCAAGTGGAAGTCCCTTGGGAGAGAAGCATCGTGAAAAGTCATATCCTCCAGCCCGAGCAGCATCACTTCTAATCCATTGCAGGCAGACAGTCACAGCGCCGACGCCATGGCCCAGAGTCCACCTGTGTCGTTACCAGCGAGGAAACACATGGGCGTCAGACCCTGTGGGTTCACACTCCAGCTCGCCCGTGCCCAGGCCGTGTGAGCACAGCCTGTGACTTCACTTCCAATTGGCAAAATGAAGGTCATCGATGGCCCTGACAGTGGTGACAAGACCCAACCGGAAGGAGGTGAAGAAAGAATGGATGGTGAGGAAATAGAGGCAAGAAGTATAGATGAAGTTTTTAAGGACCTTGGCTGTGAAGGGGGAAGAGAGGGTGCTCCTGGATTGGGTCAGAGACAGCTTTTTGGAAGCTAGGTTAAAAAAAAGCAGCTCCTCACAGCTCTAGCCTATTTTATAGCTCAGGGACCCACAGCACAAGCTCCAAAGACCTGGTTCTTTCCAGGTCTTCTCACAAACCCAGCAAGTCCGTCTCCCCAGTTCAGGAAGATCAGAGGCCACTTGCTGAAAGCCACCCTGGTTGAAGTTGAAATCGCCCTGTCAGGTGATGTCAGTTCCCTCAGTAATAGCCTCTTAGATCTCCTAACAATGGAATCTGAAGTCCTGCGATGCCCTAGAAGATAACACTTTCTCACCTGCCTACACCAAATGCTTGCAGGGCAGCGGGCTCCCCATGGCCAGAACCACCACTTAACAACTTAAAACTGTGCTCTCAAAAACGTCATTTTCTCCACAAGCAACCTCGGTGAGAAAAAAAAATGTCCTGAGATAATGGAGCTGAGAAGGAGGGTAGGAGGGGACCCCGAGAAACCTGCAAGTGTGAGATGCGAGGACCAGCAGCCCTGGGAGCAGTGCTGCTCAGAGGCCGAGGGAGAGGAGCCTCCTGCCCCATCTCCATGGTTTCCATGGTTTCCATCCCCTATGCCATGGGAACCAGTGATGCACAGGCCCTGCGCAGGGGAGCACAGGAGGCCGCCCTGCTCCTCGTGGTGCCTGGCCCCTTCCAAACCCACCGAGAGGCATGTGCTTCAATGCCAAGGTCACTGGCCCATCTGTGTTTGAGGGCATGTGGGAGAAAAGCAGCACCAGCCTCAGCAGGTGCAGGGTACCAGCTGGATCGGTTCCTGGCAGCTGAGAGCAGGTCCATCCCTGCTGAGTGAAGCCCCTCCTCCAGTCTTAGGAAGACAGGAGCTGGAGATCTGAACTGAGGGGCTCAGGGTCCTGCCCAGCTGGGTGAGCCGCCACTCCACCGCCCACCACAATCCCCACCCACAGAGAGGGTGTGACGCCACTCAGCCTGCACTGTCTCCTCTCCATCAATCCAAGCAGCCAGCCATCAGGTAAAGCACTGTCACCGGCCCCATTCTACAGATGGGGGAGTGAGGCTTGGGGAGGACGTGCACTGGCCACCAGTCATAAGAGGTGATGGCAGGGCTTGACTTAGGCAGCTGACACCGTGGCCTCTCCATTTTCCCTCCAGGCCACACTGGGTCCACCAGAGTGGCTCACCCCCCGCGTAGGACTGGGGACAAGGGGAAAGCTTCCAAAGCTGCACTAGCATCCAGGTTTCCAACGCAGGACGACGTGTGTTCCCAGCAGGGTAGACAAGAGTGGGTACTGACTTAATTCATGCTTGAGTCAATCAACACACATTTGTCCAAAACCTCCTCTGCCATCTACAGACATACCACGGGAGCAGCTGAGTGAAGGGACCCTGCAACTCTGTGCAATTTCTGCAACGCCCTGAGAGTGTATGATGCTTAAATGAGGAAAGCACAAAAGACAACTGGAACTTTTTAC
>NW_017731396.1:1429684-1448508 GCF_001890085.2 Hipposideros armiger
CTGTTGTTCAGCATCTTAGCTGTGGAGGGAAGTGTCACTGGCCCTCATATGTGGGATCCGAACCGGGGCCCTCTGGCGTCCCAAGCCAGTCCTTAACCATCGCGTCACTCGGCCGGCCCTGTTTTGGTTTTTTAAGATTCCACATAGAAGTGAAATCGTATTGTTATTTGTCTCTGACTTATTTCGCTTAGCATAATACCCTCTAGGTCCATCCGTATTGTCACAAAAGGTAAGATTTCACCCTTTTTTATGGCTGAGTAAAAGAATGGACACAATGGACTCATTGTGTGTGTGTGTGTGTGTGTGTGTGTGTGTATCACATCTTCTTTATCCATTTCCCTATCAATGGACACCTAGATTGCTTCCATACCTTGGCTATTAATGCCATGGGAATACAATGTACAACACAGGGAACGCAGTCAATAATACTGTAATAACCTTGTACAGTAACGGACGGCTGAGCACATCATAAGGTACATAAATGTCAAATCGCTGTGTTGTATACATGAAACTAATATAATCTTGTATGCCAAGTATACTTTAATAAAAAAAAAATTAAAAAAAATACAAAACCAAAAACCTGCCCCCTAGCGCACTCCATCTAAGGTGCCATGGGAAATGACAAGAGGAGTGATAAACGTGACCGCCCTCAGGAGAGCCCAGAATCTTAACCTGTAATCCCATCCCCGCCTCGGTCTCTCCCCGCTCCATGTCATCTTACTTACGGCCCCTCCTTAATTTCAAATGCATAAAAAAAACTGCAAAACTGTTGCTCTCCGGAGCATTTGAGATCTTGCTCTCGGGCTTATGTCGTCAGCTTGGCTCAAATAAATTCGTAGAAAATTTTTTAAAAAAAGGAAAAAGAGGCATGAGCCTTGGGCGCTGCCTTCAAGAAACTTAAAGTCTAGCTGAGACAGGGGGCTTGGGGGTGAGGGTTAGCAGAGGGGGCAGCTACACAGACATGGTAGAATACGGTCCTTTAAACCCTATGCTCTAGACCAGCACGCTCCAGTAAAACTCTATTGTGAACCACACGTAATTTTCAGTTTCCTAAGGAGTGCATTACAAAAGGAAAAAGAAAAAGGTGACATTCATAGACTTTATTTGCCCGAATAGATCCAAAAAAATGATGTCACCACGTAATCAGTATAAACGATGACTAATGCGACATTCCACATCCTTTTGTCATTCCGGCTCTTCAGACTCTGTGCGCATTGACCCTTAGTACCTGTCTCAGGTGAGCCCAGCCACCCTTCAAGTGCCTGCAGCCCCCGGGGGCCAGGGGCTGTGGAGGCGGATGGAGCAGGTCTACGCTGCGGTTTCCCTCCCGGGTTCCAAGTCTGGCTTCACCCCTCACCAGCGAGCTGTGTGGCCCTGCAGAGGTCTTTCCACCACTCTAATCCTTTGTGTCTGCCCCACGGAGTCCTCGTGGGGTTTCTGAGATAACTTTCATGTGAGTTACCATACCCGGTGTGGAGAGAGTGCTGTGGGTTGGCTTTGCCATTGTTCTGACTCTTACGCAGGGCGGACTCACGCCAGGGCTGTGAGGGAACCCAAGCAAGGAGCTGCGAGATCCAAGGGTAACGTGGCCCCCCGCCCCCGGCCCCATCCCTGTTCTCCTCCCTGGTCCCTCAGCAGCCCCCTACAGCTCAGCAGCTCAGGGTGTGTTGAGGGAGCAGGTGAGGTGAGGGAGAGGATGGATGAGGGACCCAAAGGAGGGAGAAAAGGGGTGCAGGAGAAAGGGGGTGCGGGAGGGGGAGAGGGCAGAAGGAAGGAGGAGGGAGAGAAGGAGGACAAGGGGGAAGGAAGGGGGGGGACAGGAGAGGCTGGGGTGAGCTTGGCGGCCTCAGTGTCCCAGGTCGCTGCCCCCAAACGTCAACTGAAAATAAAAAACACTAGGACTGGCTGCGTTGGCTGGTCCCGGGCAGGAGCCCTTTTTGCAGTACTCTGCCTCCCTCTCCTGGGCTCTGTGTCAAACAGCCAACCGTGCAAATCAAGAAAGACATGAGCCCTGAGCTCCCCTGTACGGGGACCAAGCAGTTTGGCAAGAAACCAGCTGGAATCACTGGGTGGCCTAGGAGACTTCCTAATTCAGAGGGACACATTTTACATTTAGGTGAAGACAAGCAAACAGTGTAATTCAATTGGATGGACCTGCTGGTTCTGAGGGGACTTGGCCCTGTGGAAACAGGTAATGAAGACAGATGCAGCTCGGGGCTGCCTTGATTTCACAGCAGAGTGAACTGACTCCACCCGCCCTGTGGTGGGGACTCAGCCACGGGCTGGGATGCTGTGAAGACACAGGGCCTGACCTCAGGGTGTTCACAGTCTCGCTGCGGGGAAAGCAGTACAAATAAATACTCGTGTTGCAAGGAGGTCAATGCCATGCCAACAGGTCCAGGGTATCAGAAAGTGATTCCTTCTGAAGTAATGATAATTAACAACTCCCACCGTAATGGAAGTCACCAGCCGCTCCAGGTTGTTAAACACTGGTCCTGTTCTGATCACCGAGTGCACGCTTCACATCCCCCTTCCATCCCGGGCTCCAAACAGCCCTGGGAGGGTAATGTCCCCACCCTGCCTAGGAGGCAGGTACTGCTATTGTCCCCTGGCCTGAGCTGCATGACTTTTCCCTTGCATCACTCCATGACCCTCCCAGCGGGCCTACCGGCTTTAACCCATGTCCCCTACAGTCTAGTCTCAACATGCAACTCAGAATCATCCTTTGAAAATGCAAGTCAGGTCCTGTTCCCTCCTCTGCTCCAAATCCTCCAGTGCCCCCACCCACCCCCACGCCTCATGTCACTCGGTGTGAAAGGTCCCTGGTTGTCCCTCTCTCCTCACCACCCTCCACCTTCCCACTGCCCTCCAGCCTCACAGTCGGCCCCTCCCGGACTGCCCCAGACGTGCGCCTGCCCCAGGGCCTTTGCTCTAGCTGCACCTTATGCCTGGGGTGTTCCTCTCTAGGCCCCCTGCCTAGCGACTCCCTCACCTGCTTCAAGTTTTTGTCCAAGTGTCACCTTCCCAAAGAGACCTTTTCTCAACGTCCTATTGCACCCTTCTCACGAAGGTAGATTAATTGCAAAAATGGCCACAGTGGTCTGTCCCTCCCGCCCCCATATCCATACCTTTTGCAACGTCACCTTGCAGCCCCTTCCTTTAAGAGGTGGCTAACGGATGCAGCAGAAATGACACATCCCTCCCAGTCGAGGCCTTGTGTCCACCTGCCCTCTCTGAACCCTGCTTCTGCCATGAGATTAAGCCTGGGCTGGCGTCCACGAGGATGACAGACCACGTGGCACAAAACAGCGTTGTCCTAACTGAGGCCATCCTAGACCAGCCAGCAACCAGGGACACACGAGTGAGCCCAGCCGGAAGCAGAGATGGGCCCAGCTGAGCACACCCCACCTGCAGCCTCGCAGAGCTGTACAACTATGGGCCACAGAGCGCGGGTTTTCAAGTCATCGGGGTGGGAAACTGTTACGCAGCAGTCGCTGACTGATACACTTACCCAAAGCACTGCCAACCACCTTACCTGGCTTTACTTTCTTTTTTCCACAGCACTTATCACCTTCTAATATGCTACAAAATAGCCTTATGTGCTATGCTTATTGCTTATTGTCTATCTCTCCCTCAACGAGACTATATGGAATTTGTGTCCCCCTGAGAGCAGATGTGTGTGTTTTATTCACTGGTGCATCCCCCGAATGCCCGAGACAATGTATGGCACATAGCAGGTGCTCAATAAATAACTGGAGCATAGATGGGTGAATGCTAACTCCCACCGCCATTATGTCAGCACCTGCCAAATGACAGGGACTGTGCCAACCTCTGTGATCGGTAGGCTTATTTAACCCTCACAAAAGCATTATGAGATAGGTTGCTTTTTTCCCGATTTTACTGATGAGAAAGTTAAGACTCAGAGAGGTTAAGTAACCATCTCAAAGTTGCCCAGCAGGCATGTGGCAGAGCTGGGAGGAGAACCCAGGTATCTGACTCCAAAGCCCATCCAATGCACTGTCCTGGCTTCCATCACCACCACCTCCATCCCCAACATACATACACACCCAGCCCAGAACAGAAATGCTTAACCCCTCAAAGGAACACAAAAGGAAAGAGAGGAAAAAGAAAGAAAGAAAGAAAGAAAGAAAGAAAGAAAGAAAGAAAGAAAGAAAGAAAGAAAGAAAGAAAGAAAGAAAGAAAGAAAGAGGAAAAGAGAAAGAAATTAATTTTCATGGAGGGGAAGGTAGTTGAGCTAGGTTTGGAAGCATGAATAGAACTGTCGGAGATAAGAAGGGAGATAAGAGGCTTTTGTTATTTCCCTCGAAAATTCTATAAGGCGCCATAGGGATAACAATTAAAGCGACCTCCTCTAACACAAAATGCCCAGCATGCGAAAGACGGTGTGTGCTTTGGTTTGAGGAGGATATGGCCCATTTGCAGACACCAGCCATGTGAGGAAATGACAAAGGGGACAATCAGGACAGGGCAGCAGAGAAGCTGGGAATTCCAGCTCAAGGAGTCCTGCTCAGGTCTGCCAGCGGTATGCCCCAGAGGTTCCAGAGAACAAGGAAAAGATAAAAACTTCACACTTTCCTTTCACCTCCCTCCTTCACTTCCAACTTCCAATCTGTTTCTAAATCAGGTTGTTTCTCTCTTGGAAACCAGCCCTCAGCCTACTGGAGATAGTCACCAGGTTTCTCCTAGATTCAGGCGACATCTGCCGTCTGTCTCCCGGCCCCGCTCACTGCTCCACCCCACTGCCCATCTCTCTCTAGTCCGTCACATAGGCTGACATGACAGGGAGTTTTAAAATACAGATACTGTCATGGCCCTTCCTAACTTGCTGACATCAAGATAAAGTTCTAATGTCCTAGTATAACACACAAGTCCCTGCAGAGTGGCTCTAATTCGCCTCCTCAGCTTCATCTCCCTCAGCCCAACCCTCACCAAGCCTTCTCTCCATCACCGCGAGGTCCCCAAGTCCTCCGTGCATCATCACGCCTTTGGACGAGCTGTTCTGACACCTGGAACTCTCTCTGCCACTGCTCTGTACCTCAATTTTCTCATCTGGAAAATGGGTGGGATGACACCCATCCCCCAAGGTTGTTGTAAAGTGAAATGGAGATAATTCAAGTGTCTAACCATGCCCAGGCCCAGACAGCCCCCAAATGATTTCAGGGTATCTGAGCCAGGGGCTTGTCTTGTGGCTCCTGGTCCCTGTGACAAAGCCACTCAGCATTGTGAGGAGGCATTGTCTTTATTCGCAAGGCCAAAGGCAGTCCCACCAACAATATGGGCAGTGCACCTCTACAGTCCCAAAGGACAGTCACCTCACCTCCCTCCCCCAACTCTCTGGCCTCACCTCCTGTCCCCCCCTCCCCCACTGCCCTGCACCCACACAGGCCTCCTTACTGTTCCTCAAGCTCCCACCTCAGGGCCTTGGCATATGCTGTTCCCACCGCCCAGCACATTCTTCCCAGATATCCACACGGCTCACTTCCCAGCATCCTTCAGTCCTTCTCCAGGGGGACAGCACACCCAGGACAGAGGGTGTACCGTCCTGCGTGACAAGCATTCCAGCAGGGAAATATTAACTCCACTTTTGCCCTGACTTGCTACCTCTAGAACTGTTGACTCTCAAACACATGAAAACACCATTGCATTGGGTTGTCAGAAAAGTCATGACGTATTTTTTTCTATGGTTTTCGTCGCAAAAATGCATCATGACTTTTCCGATAACCCAATATGTATTGATTCCTGGGTAATACAAGGGTGTGTGTGTGTGTGTGTGTGTGTGAGAGAGAGAGAGAGAGAGAGAGAGAGAGAGAGAGAGAGAGAGAGATTGATTATTCATTATTTTCACCGAGGTACAAGCTGGGCTTCCTTCTGTCAGAACATACTCAGGCTCTGCCTACATACAAGCCCCAGGAATTAAATCATTACACAAAAGTATAAGTAGAAAGAGGGTGGCAGGAGTGGAGAAAAGGCGAGAAGGCTGGGCGAGGAGGAGGCAGGAACTGTGTCTCTTATTCTCTGCCTTATTCTCAGCACCTAGAACACGCCTGGCACAGAGCAGGTGCTCAGCACACCTTTGGTCAAATGAGTGAACGAATAAGCCAGTCCTTTCTCAGCCGGGGACTCTGGGACTAAGAGAAATAACCCTCCCAGGCCACAGGCCCACGCAGTCCTGGCCTGAAGCGCCAGGAGAGGGAAGCTGGGAAGAGCCATGTCCAGGGTTTCCACAGCCCCCGTCCGCGGCCCCAGCCGATGCGCAATGCCTGCAAGGCCACCGTTGGAGACTAACCCTTCCAGGTGTCCTCGGGCACACAGGCACAGGTACCACCCAGGTGAGGCCTCAGAAAACACAGGTGGGTTTCAGAAATAAACCTCCATCCGCGCACATGTGCATGCCATTTGTATTTTGACCACAAGAGGTCACTGTGGCTGCACGTAGCCTCTGAGATGGACCCGGTCAGGGTGGGAGTTTGTTCCGATTTTCACTTAATGTGTTTGTGGCCCAAACGAGTAGGAAAATGAACTCCATAAGGACAGCTTTGGGGCTGATTCTAGAATTACTAGAATATACACAACTCAAATGTCTCTTTATAAAAGTGACAGATATAATCAAACAAAGGTAGACTCTGAAGGCAGCATACCTGGGTGAGAAACCCAGTCCCACGCCTGTGTGAACGTGGGCAAAGCTCTCTGCCTCAGTTTTCTGATCTGCAAAATAGGGTAATAATGCTGCTCTCCTCGTAGGGATTTTGCGAGGATTAAGTGAGCGGTGTACGTAAAACTCTTAGAACCCGCCTGGAGTACACGCAGGAGCCGTCAACGTCAACTCTTCATCTCTCCTACGTACTGTATCTCTAAGCATGGTTCATAATGAAAAATTATGTGATTTCTGTGATTATTAATGGCTCTTCCACACTGGAAAAAAACTCTGAGAAGGCAAGGGTGGGGCTTATATATTTCTTAAAACTTTTTATTATGAAAAATTTTGACTATACATGAAAGTACAAGGAATTGCCTGTATGTGTTTCTACTCGTCACTGTCCCCTCCCCAGCTTCCAGCACAGTGCCTGGCGCACAGTGGGCCTTCAACAAATGATGTTCTAATGGCTCTTTATCAGATCTTATTTAAGTCTGGTCAGGGTCAGACGCCAGGGCTGAGAGAGTGAACTAGACCCGGGCCCTGCTCTCAAGGAGCTCACAGTCCAGTGAAAAGGCTGACTTAATTTGGCAATCTCCCAGGGAGGGTCTGAGATTTCCTAGTAAGGTGAGATTTCCCGGAAGAAACCTCTATGCTGAAAACTGAAGGATGCATAGCAGCTAACGAGGTGGAAGGGCCAGGAAAGAGCGTCCCAGGCAGAGGAAACAGCAGGTGCAAAGGCCCTGAGGGTGCGAGAGGGCACAGCTATGTTCAACAGGATCAGTGGGGCTGATTGCCAGTGGATTCTTCAATGTGACTCATCCTACTGAAGCATTTTCCAGGCTGTTCTCAGGACCAAGGATAAAGAGAATCAGTCATGAACCCTGCATGTTAAATCCTCCCTGGCAGCTTGCAGTCCATCCTCACCATCGCATGGTGAGGTCAGCCATCGTCCTCAAGGTGCGCTCCTGTGAGATTGGTGTTTCAAGCTGCAGAGGGCCTACACCCAGCTCTGCAAGGGCAGAAAGCTGTGCCAGAGGCATCAGCTAGGAGACGACTACAGCCACCCGGATGGGATGGAACTAGGGCTGAGAATCACCCCCAGTGAAGAACTTGGAAAGAAAGGCCGTGGGTGGGGCAGAGCAGAGCCCAGAACTGCAGGCCGGCTGTGAACGGGTGGGATGAGTGCCTGACCCTACCAGTCTGGCAGAGCTTGAAATTCTCACCAAGGAGCTGAGCAATCTGGTCCCTGAATCTTTCTCCAAGCACATCTCCCACCCCAACCCCTCTGCTGCTCCGGCGACACTGGGCTCCTTTCTGTCCTGGAACCCGCCAAGCTCTTTTGCTCAGGAACCCCACTTCCCTAGACTCACCTCTGTACTCAAAAGGCCCTCCTCACAGCATCACTGCTCCCAGGCCGGACAATTCCTACTCAGCCCTCAGGTCTGCCCTGGAATGTGACCCAGAGAGTTCCCTGACCTCCCTCCAAAGCAGATCCTCCCCGTTAATAAAGGAGCCCAGTGTCACCGGAGCAGCAGAGGGGTGGGGGTGGGAGATGTGCTTGGAGAAAGATGCAGGGGCCAGATTACTCGGCTCCTTGGTAAGAATTTTAGACTCTGCCGGACTGGTAGGGCCAGGCATTCATCCCACCCGTTCACAGCCGGCCTGCAGTTCTGGGCTCTGCTCTGCCCCACCCACTGCGTTTCTTTCCAAGCGCATCGCTGGGGGTGATTCTCGGCCCCAGTTCCGTCACCCAGGTGGCTGCAGACGTCTCCTAGCTGATGCCTCTGGCACAGCTTTCTGCCCTTGCAGAGTCTTGTGCTTTTCCTTAAGACTACATATCAAAATTAGCAAGCGAATATCTGTGCATGAGCAACTGCTGTTTCCTGCACTCCACTTTAAACTCAGGGTACACATGGCATGGTTTCACTGTCCCCACAGTATACCCAGTGCCCAAGCAGCACTGAGCACAGGTAAGTGATTATAAATATTTGAATGAATGAATGAATGAATGAATGAATGAGGTCAGCGTTAATGTACATGCCCACCCAATAGCCAGCAGGACTACTACTATGTAGTTCCCATCCTTAAATGTCCAGCACTGACCAATCTTGTTCCCTGGGTATCACTGTCATTGTCATCATCATCATTACATTTACAATGATAGTAGCCCCCCACATCTCATCACCCTCTTACTGTCTGAAAAGCACGTATCACTGTTATGAGTGATCGTAGATGCTTGGTGATTTGTGTCTGACCCCCTGCCCCAGAAGAGCAGGGGCCTGGATTGTTTTGGTCACTGCCCGTATCCCCAGCATCAAGAACAGTGCCTGGCACCCAGGAGGTGTTACTTCTCCCCTTTGAGTCTGCATATGTCACCCGCATGCATTTCCACACACCTGTCTGACACAGGTGCAATGAAGTCCACATCACAAATGAGGGGACAAAAGTCTGGGAGGCCCCCTGACTCTTAGACCAGGGTGAGTCGGTGGCAAGCAGCAATTACTAGAGCTATTACCCCCTGACTTGGAGCTTTTTCAAGGCTGACCCTGACAGGGCAGGATGTCCTCACCTGCCAACCCCTGGAACTTCCCTACAAAACTCAGAGCAAATGCAAGATCACCCCGTAGTGAAGACCCACGCTGGCTGGCCCCACCAGTCAGGTCCTCACCCATAGTCCAACATAAAGACAAAATTAAGGAGCACTTTTCATATGTTTGGGTTCACAATCCATGATGCCGTGGTCTCACTTCGTAGCCCTCATGGCCTTGGAAATACCCCTCCCTTGCCTGATCTTCAATTCACATCAATGAACAGACAGCATCTCTTCCTATATCTTCTCTGTGCATCCTTTAAGTCCTGCTGGGGTTTTTTTTTCAACCTGAAAGCAATTCCCCAACAACAAAATAGTGGATTCCCCTCACGCTCCGAGCATGCGCGCAGTCACACCGTGAGAGCACAGACTCCCTGCAGAAGCCACAACAATTACACCGTCAGGTGCGCCACCCTCGGAGGACACAAACTTAGTGACGAGAGCCTGGAAGGGATGGCCAGAAAGGACAGGACCATGGGTGTGTTGGAATACTTCCCAAGAAATACTCCTACAAGTTCGTTTCACAACGTGTGCTGGCAAGGAACTGGAGGACAGTTCTGTCATAGGTCAGGAACCGATAGGAACTAAAGGGGTAGAGACAAATAAACACGTCTTTACATGGAAGGCTATAAACAGTAAATCCATGCCGAGAATCAGGGCTGGAACTGGGCCAATTTAACATTTTTATAAATGGTCAAAAAAAGAGGAGGAAATGATACAGTAACACCTACAGACACTATTAAAAACCCTGGCAGGTTGATGTGCCAAGAAAAGATGAGTCAACTTGAAAATTGTGCAATTACTGACGACAACAACAACACAGAGAATGCCAATACAGACTAATGGTTTAGACAGAATTAATATAAACAAAACACCTTCAACGCAGCTAATAAAAATGGCAACATGTTTTCCAGTTCCAGTTGGGATTCATTCATTCATCATTCTTCACTCAACAGCCTTTCTGGAATCTTTACTTCAGGTCTCACTAGGTACTGGGATGACGGGCACTTGGTATAAGTAGATGCCAGTGATGGGTCCAATGGAAGAACACCTCTAGGAGAATGACTGGGATGACCCAGTGACCGGTGGACAGCAGTTATAACTCCCGAGAACAGAGCTGCCCCACCCCAATGGAGGGGTATTAAAAAGACCCATGGACTTGCCTCAGAGCCTCTTCTCCAATTTATCCCTAAAGTCTGGAGTTAGGAAGGCGGTGTTCATGTAGTAACACTATAGTTCCTTTGGAAGCAAAATATTAGTCCCATCAAGGTCTACTATTTGAATTTTCAGTGAGCCCCAAAAGGGTTGGAGATTTTCATAAAAACCAAGTGCTCGCACATCCATCTCACGCTTTTCCCGTGTTCCCCTCCTTTCCAGGTTCCTGAGCTGGAGAACACCTTTGTGAGACATACCTGGCTTCAGAACTTTGACTCAGGTACAACACACCTACCACCTCTCAGGATAGAGGGTGAAGGTACCAGGAGCGAGCTGTCTCGCCTGATAAGCTCTCTGTTGCCTCCTGACGCCTCCCAAGGGCCCTCCTAAGAGGACTTCCATGTTGGCAGCAGAGTTGCCATGGGTACAAGGAGAGTCAGGAAGTTACAATTATTTGGAAGTGAAAAGCTGGCTCAACGCCACCAATTAAGAACCTGTGTTTACTGCTTCCCACACACCATGTCTGTGTCCCCAAATCCTATGAAATAAACAGGAAATATTTTCTCAAAGAAAGAATTCATAAAACTCTGAAAGATAAAAATAAATTTCATCAGCAAGCCAACATTTGGGGGAAGTTTCAAAAGAGAGGGTCAGGTGAATGACAGAAATAAAAAGAGAGAAAACCACAGTTGAAAATATCCTCAGGTGAAGGCTGCTATAGAGGTAGGAGCAGGTTTATGATGCTCTAAGCCCCAAATCAACAGGTAGATGGAATGGGAAGAGGGTCTAGGGCAGTCACTAGGTGAGTAAGTGGCACCATATTTAGAACAGACACTAAGGCAGTCAGTCATCCCCTCCTCTGCATGTGCCCAGCAACAGAGGCAAGAATTCCTAACCTGTACCTGAAAATTGTTAGCCCTGGGAAAAGTGAGCTGAGGAAGTGCCAACAGATCCCTGAAAGGGCAGGCAGCTCCACGCCCAGAAATTCCACCCCCACTGTACCCACCCAATCGCACATCGCATCACAATCCCTAGATGCAGACACTCACAGGAGACCGCAAACTTTGGGCTACATGCATAGTCAAGACTAACCCACACTTGAGGGAAATTTATGCCTTGAAAAATAAGCTCTAAATTGAACAAAGGAAAGAATGCACACCTGAAGAAATAGAAATAACAATCATTTTTAAATATATAGTGTCCTCAAAAGGATAGAGAGTCCATGAAGTCTTTACAATAAGAACCAACTGTTATGATCACAAACAATTAGAGGTTGCCAATATTTTGACGTGACCATCTGAATTAAATAATTCCCTAGGGGGCTGAATTGATATCAGAATAGACACTACTGAAAAGGAATTGGGCAAGCTATTGGGTCGTCGGGAAAGTCATGACGCATTTTTGCATTGAAAAACATAGAAAAATACGTCATGACTTTCCCGACGACCCAATAGAAGGCTGAGCTCAGGAAATCCCCTACTCCCTGCAAAGAAAAACATTTCAAGGGTCTTAGAGGTCCTGAAATATCAGAGAAAAAGTAGCTAAGATAATTTATGACAGCAATGTTTTTCAGAGAAAAAGACATCAAAGTTATAGAAAGTTTAAAAGTTAAAGACATTTAAGGGAAAACCCTAGCAGTTCCAAGAGATGTCTTATACACAAGGTCCAATGGAAATACACTGCAAGACACATTGTAATTTTAGATTTTCTAGTAGCTACTTAAAAACTAAAACAAAATGAATTAAATTAATTTGATACTATATTTTAACATAATATATAAAAAATATTCCCATTTAAACATAATCAATATAAAACATTGAGATATTTTCTATTCTTTTTTGAAATAAGTCTAAGAAATGTGGAGTGCATTTTAAACTTATGACACATCTCAATTCAGACGAGCCACACCTCACGTGCTGGATAGTCACGTGTGTCCAGTGGCTACTGTACCGGTCAGCACGGATCTAACAGGAAATTTAGGAGAAAACAATTAGAATGTCAGAGGGGGAAGTAAGAGACAGGATCACATGAATCCTCAGAGTCAAAGAGCCACCAGGCCCACAAAACTAAACCACATTTAGAAATACAATAGTGAACTTTCAAAACAAAACAGAAAATTCTAAAGCCTTCCAGAAAAGAAAAAACAAATTACCGACATACCAATGAAAATCCAATTGAGATCATGCCACTGGCAGCACCAAATGCTGGAAGAAAAAGGGTCCATTTCTGAATAAAAGTTATATTGAATCGGAAATTCTCTAGTCAGACAAGCTGTCGTTCAGTTTCGTAGCGAAAATAAAATCTGGACATGTAAGCATTCACAAAGGTCATCCTGAGACCTTTTCTAAAATCTTTGCAAAACGCTCTCTTCCATTGTCAGGCCTGGCCTGGAACCAAGCTTTGATTTTTATGGCATTAAGCACTCCATTGGCCAAAAACTACCTCTAGATTCTAAGCACTAAGTGTCAATTTAGACCATCCCAGGCCCTGAGGAGTATCTAAAATCCTCCCTAAGTAAATGAACCCCAAACCCACCTCCAACACTTGAGGGGGTAAGAGAGGAACAGGAAGAATCATGGCAGCTCTGAGCCTCCCAAGCCAATGTCCCATCAAAGTCAGGAAGCCTTTCTGTCGTTTCCCCCACAGACTGTTCTATAGCCTCTGCTTGAATGCCTCCAACCATGGGCTTCTCACTACTCCCAAAGTAGCCTGCTCTACTGATTGTTGGCAGTTTTGGCTGTTGGAAAGCTCTTTATGTTGAGCTAAAATTGTATCTCTTTACACCTTAGGAATAAAAGAATTATATAATTAGAAGGGAATTCAAGATCATTTTGGTTCAAGCCCCTCATTTTAAAGATAAAGAAGTAGAGGTCCAGAGAGGGAAAGAGACATCCCCAAAGTCACACAGCTGTCACTACTGATATTCGGCCTGTGCATACAGGTTAGCCAGTCGCCTTGCAACATGGGGAGCTTTCCATAATGATTTAGTGGAGAGATGCTTCAGGGTCATGATTACAACAATAATAGTGGGACGTCGTCTCTGTACTGTGGCCCAGAGGCTGACTTTATCAAATAAAGTGCTCTGAGCTGAAGGTTCTACCCCAGAAATGGATCTGGGGGGTTATATCTGTTCCCTGAAGACACTGGCCAGTTTGCTGCTGTTTGTTCTGTCTTTCCACTGAAAGGCCCAGCTCAAGGTATTAGGAGCACAAGAAGCCAGCTCAGAAAAAAAATAATAATAATAGTCAGCAGCTCTAAGGAACCCTGTAACCCTTTCTCCCACTCAAATAAGAAGCTGCTAGAAGAAAAAAGGTTATGCATCAAACAGTCCCCAAACGATCAGCAGCTCCCCCTGGCCTCCAGGAATCTGGGTTAAGACACCACCCTTTACTACAGCCAACGGGCCTGACCTGGTTCAAGGTTTCCCTGGAAACCATCACCAACACTGCCCTACTGGGAATAGATGGCGGAGGCACCTAAGGTGAGATAGCAACAGGGCGCCAGGGCTGTGCACCACGCCTTCCTCTCGGGAGGTCTGAGGGCTTTGGGCGTCATGTTCCTCTCGCTGCACTCAGGGTACAGATCTCTCTGAAGGCAGAAATGGTAGGGGAGTCACAGGACGCATCCACGTCCCTACATTTGTCTGGACTCAGAGCCTGAAGAACCACCAACCGCGTCACAATGAGACCTACCCTGCACCTGCCACTCTGCGTTACCCATCACCCCCAAATCAGCCCAACAAAGCAGGTATTATTGTTATCCCCATTTTCGAGCCAAGACTCAGAGCAATTAAGTAGCTTGGCCAAGCATTCAACATTAATCACATCCTCTTGTGTGTAAGACCATATGAGTTATTTCTAAATCAGAACGCCTTTGAGAATGAAGGGCTAAAAATTATTATTATTATTATTATTAATTATGTAATTAACACAACAATTATGCCAGGGCAACACGCATGCTTTGGGGCTGTTCTGAGCTCACCAGGAAGTGTGGTCACCCAACTATGTGCCAACATGGCCCTAAGTGCTTTGCATACAGTAGCTCGTCTCATCCTCATATACCATTATCCCCATTTGACAGATGGGGAATTCAAGGCACACAGCTATGAAGTGGTAGACCCAGGAATTGAACCCAGGCAGCCTAGCTGCAGGCCCCATGCCCTAACCAGCATGCCACACTGCCCCTCCTGGAGCCAGGATGCACACTCAAATGGGACTGACCCCCAAAGCCATGCTCTGTCCACGCCACCATATCCCCTCCTCTCCACCTGACAAAGCTGTCCCATTGCCTGCTAATTCTAACTATGAAGGTTAATACAGGGCTGGGTGTTGGCACCAAAGGCTGAAACTAAGGGAGACATCCTAGGGACCCCAGGCAAGGTCACTTCCCAACAGGACCAGCAACACTGTGTTCTCCCATGTCCTTCTACATTTCTGGAGAACTACAGCACTATCATATCTCTAGGGGAGGCCACTGACTCCTTCCCACATCCATTTAGCACACAGTTCTGGAAAGACAGTATCACCCCTGACACACGCAAGAGGCAGACCCGTGCCAACTGCATCAGGGGACCCCCTTGTCCTATGGCTGCTCGGTGGGCTCGGACGATGGGAAGCACATCAGGACAGAGAACCAGAGGTTCAGTCCCCTGCCCTCTCCTGCAGGTGGCAGTGGGCTGGCCCAGCCCTCTCCAGGCTCCGCCAAGCACGCCTGCCCTGGCCGGCTCAGGCCTGAGGGTTACACTGCCCCCTGCTGGCACCGGCCCACAGCGCTGCTCTGGCCCCCCTGTAGACCCTTTTCACCCTGCCCCACCTTTGTGCACTGTGTCTTTATTAGCACAGATAACCCAATTCGAACACACCAACTACTTCCTTCCAGTGTATTGAGGAAACCAACAGGCAACTAGAAGGTTCGCTCACTGAAAAAGTATTTTGAACTTGAACTATGTGACGGGACTCCTGCCGAAGGCTGGGATTTTCAGTAAGGAAGGACAGACACAGTCTCTGTCCCCATGGGGCTTACAGTCTGGTGGGGGATGATCAAATCCCAGAGGCAGGTGCAAAATGCAGCTGTAACGGGGGGAGAGGCAATGCGGGGTGCCATGAGAGATGGCCTCGGAGGGCACCAGCACAGCCCGGAGGTCAGGAAGGCAGAAAGGATGCCATGACGGCGTTGTGCAGAGCCCCTGGCAGGGCAGGGAGAAGAAAGCCCAAGGGTGGAGGACGGGCAGACCCAACAAGACAGAGGCACGTGGAAAAGCAAAGAAAGAGGCCTGGGGGAGAGCGACTGGTGCTCCAGGAGCTCAGCGGCGGGGTGGGGTGAAGACGTGATAGAAAGGGGCCCAGGAACATGGAGGGGATGAGGTCAGGAAAGCTTTGTGGACCATCAACGGCCCTGGGACCCTCAAAACCTTCTTAGCCACGAATCTCATCCAAACTTCAACCCAGTCTTGGAATGAATGGCTACGGTAGGAATTCTCCTGGGGTGGCAGCCGAGTGTTGTGATGGCTGCATTTTGAGCAGCAGCCCCCATTGCTTTTGACCTCAGAGGCTGGAAGTTGAAAATGGGAACCTCCGGGGTTGGCCTGTCTAGGTCCAAATCCTGCTCCCCCTACCAACTGGGTCAACTTCGTGGCGACCCAGATTCCTTCCCTGTAAAATGGAGGCAGTAACAGTCCACACCAAGTAGGACTCCGTGAAGCTGGAATGCCATCAAGTTCAAGGAGCGCTGAGAACGCTGCCTGGCGGGGGGACAGGGCTCGGTACGTGTGAGGTATGACAAGTGTCATCATGGGGCCCCGCATACAAGCATGGGGAAACCCCTCTCCCCCCCGGCAAATGCCTCCTCAGAGATGCTCATGACAAGCCACACAGAGGTTATTAAATGTTTGATAAGGACCACTGCCCGATGTCCAGAAGGCTTAGCTTTTTATTAAGCCCTGAGTGATCTAATTAGCGATCATTTTCAAAGCCAGTGGACCTTGAATCTCCCCCCCCCCGCCTCTTAAAAAGGCGGTACTTCCGCTGGCCCGGGGCCTCTGCAGAAGTTGTGTCTCCAAGTTCGAGAGCACACGGGGCGTTCTTGGGAACGATTCAGGAACAAAACGGCACTTTGTGCGGGCAGATGTTCTGTAATAATTAAGTGTGGTCCCTGAACATGAAAATCAGAGCTGCTGAAAATGAAAAGCTTGAGAGGAATTGTAATTTCTGGGACAGCTACTCCCTCTGGAAAAAAAAATCATGTCTTTACTAAAACGTTGGCAGGAAAGAATGCGAGATTAGGTCCAGGAGCCCTGGGTTTGCGTTCTGTCTGACTCGGCATTTACTGGGAAATTTATGGAGCACCTAGTCCATGCGAGGTGCTGTGACACATTAAACCACAGAGGAAGCTCACGTGTCACGAAGGAGCTGGGACACTTGAGTCACACACACCAAGTCCAATCAAGATTTTACCTCTTGCTCCTTGAGTGACCTTGGACAAGTCACTTACTCTCTGAGCCTTCATTTTCCCACCTGCAAAGTGGGGTGAGGCCCAGGGCCATACCCACGATTCTGAACGTGGCAGCCTCACAAACAGGAGCCAGCAGAGCTTCTGAGAAGAAGCTTCCAGAGATGAGGAAGGGAAGCCAGGAGACCATGGGCCCAGGAACAAGATTGTTTCCAGAAAGAACTATTCTATGATGTCAAAGGCTAGAGAGGTTTGGGGGGTAAGAGTCGAGAGGCCAACACTGGATTTCAGTGCAGGAAGGCTCCACCATGCACAAAGCGTTCTACCTGCCCTCTCTCTGCAAGCAGGGTGGCTTTTGGTCACCTGATACTCCCATAATCCTTTGCTCGTTCCATTCCCTATCTGTCATTGCTGGATAAGGGCCATGCAAAGAAATCAGTTCTTAATCCCTGGAACCGAGAACGTTACCTTATATGGGAAAGCGGTCTGTGCAGGTGTGGTTCAAGTTAAGGATCTTGAGATAGGGCAGGTTATCCTGTGTTACACAGGTAAGTGATAAATTTCACCGTAGGTGTCCTTGTAAGAGACGGGCAGAGGGAGTCTTCACAAACACACACACACACACACACACACACACACACACACACACACACACACACACACGGCAGAGGAGGAGGCCGTGTGACCATGCAGGCAGAGGCAGAGCGGTGCAGCCACAAGCCCAGAAACCCCTGGAGCCACCAGGAGCTGGAAGAGGCAGGAACAGCGTCTCCACTGAAGCCTCAGAGGGGAGCTCGGCCCCGTCAACCCCTTGATTTTGAACTTCTGGCCTCCAGAACCGTGAGAGAATACGTTTCTCTCATTTTCAGCCACCATGTTTGTGGTCATTTGAAGCCCCAGGAATCTAATACCTTGCCTAATTTTAAAATATAAGACATCTGTAGTAGGGACCGGTTACAGCCCTAGCAAATAGGGTTATGGATTGAGACAGATGAAGAAAGCGTTACATTCCCGTCAGGAATACAAAACCTCAACCAGCTAGGGTCTTTGGCATGTGCTGTGGGGCACAGGGGCAGAGACCATGGTCCCTTTGGCACATTGGTTCGACAACTGTTTAGGAAGAAGGCTCTACAAGATGCCAGGAATTATCCCCAGTGCTGGAGGGGCAGGCGAGGCCACCGGAATTTTCTACAGTGAGTATAAGCGTGATCATCACTACTGATCGCTGTGTATGCCGCCTTTGAGCACATGCGCTCTCGTGAGCCTCACAGCTGCTCATTTCATCCCCATTTTACAGACAGGGAAAAGGGGAAGTAATTTATCCAAGAGCACACAGCTAATGATGGAGCAGCCTGTTTTTGAACCCAGGACAACTGACCCCAGAATCTGGACTCTTCATGGTGTGTGTTCTGGTTGAGGAAATCAAAGCCTTGTTTTCACTGTCAGTGCTGTGAGGTTTCTTCTCCTCGACCCGTAAGACTGTGGTAAGCAGATGAAAGGCATTTAAATCATGACGTGAGGGATTCAGGTTAGCCAAAAGAATGCCCTTCTTGATAGAAAAAGCACCAGAAACTGCTGACGCAGGAAAGAATACAGAAAGGCTAACTCTGGATTTATTTAAAAATAGGAGCATTTCATCTGTCTGAGGGGCTCTCCCTGAGGACGCGGGAGCCCAGGTTGTCTGTCTGGCTCTGTCTGGCCCTTCTCGCTGCTGGACAGAGGCCTTCTGTGGAACACCCAGGACCCTTCACTGCGCTTCCTGGGGAGTCAGGCATGAGGGTCCCAGCCGGGGGGCGGGGCGGGGGGCGCAAAGCAAGCACCAGAACCATCATCACCTCCTTCCCCCACTCAGGTGGCCTTGTCAGAACCAGCATCCTGGTTCCTGATGTCACAGCCTAAACACCCACTGGGTCCATAAAATATCTCTCTCTCTCCCTCTCTCTCTCTCTCTCTCCCTCTCTCCCTCTCTCCCTC
>NW_017731396.1:1448580-1482318 GCF_001890085.2 Hipposideros armiger
CTCTCTCTCTCTCTCTCTCTCTCTCTCTCTCTCTCTCTCTCTCTCTCTTTCTCTCTCTCTCTCTCTCCTCTCCCCACACCACTGAGGGCAAATGTTTAAAAAAATAATAACCCTGAGGCACAGTTGTGTTAAGAACTCCCACTGTGATTGTGACTATTCTCTTAGTTGGATCATTTGTCACTGTATGTATTGTGAGGCGGTGTTAGTAGGTAGTAGGTACATGTGAACTTTTTTATTTATATCTTCCAGATTTTATATCTTTCCAATGGATCGAACCTGTCTTTGCTATCATCATGAAATATTTCTCCTTATATCTAGTAATGCCTTTTGTCTTAAGGTCTACTTTGTCTTAAATTAACAAAGTGACACTAGCTTTCTTTTGGGAGTTTACACACTTTTCTATATTTTCCTTCTGTTTTTCTCTTTATGCTTTAGTGTGTATATTATCTCCCAGGTCACTAACCCTCTCTTCTGTGTCTACTCTGTTGCTAAACCCACATATTGAGTTAATGTCAGCAAACGCATTCTTCAGTTCTAGAATTGTCATGATTTTAATAGATTATAGTTTTCTGAAAAATTCTCCATCTTTTATTTTATTAGGCCCGTTACTCCCAGTGATTTTAAAGTCCATGTCTAAATAACTCCAAGTCTTTGCCTTGGTTTTTGGTTATTTGGTCCTGTTTCCTAACATGCCTGGATTTTTTTTTTTATTGAATGCAAGATATTGTGTATGAAAAAGTGTGAAAGTAATGAGGCTCTGGTGAATTATATCTTCCTTCACGAAGGATTTGTTCTGTTTCGGGGTAACGTGGAGGCAAATCGCCTGACTCCAGTTGACAGCTGAGGAATGTGAAGCTGGGTTTGCCTGAGGGTTGCTCTATTTTTCAATTTACTCTAAATCCTACAATGCAGCCTTTCCAGGACACTAACCGGAAGTCTGAGTGTTCACCGGGGACCCTCGTCTGTAGCAGACCCAGATGCCAATATTTAGTTCCCAGACCCATCAGGTTTCCAAAATTACCGCTTGGTCTTCCAGAATTCTGACCACTGCTCTCTACCCGATTTCTCCTCTCAGCTCCATGCAGTTTGCGATTGTCAAATGCCTTCAGGGGAAAGACACAGCAGAATACTGGACATAGAAGAATACCATCACTGGGCTTCCCCTGTCTCCAGGACCTAAGCTCTCCTGGTTTCCTAAGCTCTGGCTGCCTTGGTAGCTATTTGATGTCCTCAAATGCATGAGTTTGGTTGTTTATGTTGTTGTTGGTGGTGATGGTGGTGGCTTTTATTTGTTTTTATTGGGGGCTCTTTTTCTCAGAGCTCACACTCTTGAGCAAGCTCTTCACCCACTGAGCCACTCGGCCGGCCTCTTTCTAGTTGTCATCAACGGGAACATTTGCCTGCAACAAGTTTCTTTTCCATTACCAGAAAGAAAATCTGAAACACAGCTGTGCGTGTTCTAAAGTGCCATTTGCTGCCAAAACTCCAGAACGGAGAGCCCCCAGGCGAGGAGGTTTCCTGGGAAAGAACCCACAAATCCCATCTGTATTACCGAGGCACTTGCCAAACAATCGCTCTCACTGACATGACCGGGCAGGTTTTGAGCTGCGGTGTGAGAGCTGAGTAGAGAGGAAGCGCATCTAATTGAAACATGAATTATAGCGTGGGTGACCATGTACAGTTGAGGACCACCAGTTTCCTGAGCTGTGCCTTATCCATCTCCAGCACGTAGTAGATACTCAACAAATGTTCAATAAAGGGACGGAGGGTGTTTGAAAAGGTTTGTGAACAGGTATGAAAGAACCCAGTCTCTCCTATGTGGTAGCGGTTGACCGTGCAGATGTTCCTCTTAATTTTACTTACTACCAGAGATGCATTTCAGGCCTTCTGGTTTTAAATGAAATTCATATTAATCAGATACTTCAGACAAACTCCGTGGAAAATCTGCAACGACTCATTCGGCAAATCGAACCCAAATCATCCCCCATTAAGAATTAAAGCTAAAGTTTTATCAAGTCCAATCACATACAAAGCACTACGTATGTTTTTTTTCTATTAACCTTTTACGTCATTAACTCTCTCCTTAGCTGTCTAACCCATATATTGAGTTAATTTTAGTTATAATATTTTTACATTGTAAAATTGCCATTGATTCTATTTGATAGATTCTAGCTGACATATATACAATACAGTTAGAAAACTAGATGGGGACACTGGGGCTGTGATATTTCCATCTTGGGCTTTCTTAATTCAGGGTGCAGCTACACATTTGTTTGGGGCTTACAGACCAGCACTGACTCTCTCTGCAAGAAACATAATATCCCCAAAGGTCAGGTGCTAGGACAAAGTCCACTAAGTTCTCGTGAGTATGCTGGTGGCAGCACAGAGCAACCGTGAAGAGCACAGGCTCTCTTGCCAGGCTGCCTGGGATTTTTGTTTGTTTTTCATTAGTTTCAGGTGTACAAAACAATGTAACAGTTCAACATTTATACCCCTCACAAAGTGATAATCCCCCTCCCCTAATCTACTTCCCCTCTGACATTGTATAAAACTGTTATAATTCCATTAACTCTATTCCCTATGCTGTACTCCACATCCTGTGACTATGTATATAGATTAGATTATAGTTGACATTCATTATTATTCAGCCTCAGCTTCAGGTGTATAGCGCAGTGGTCAGGCATCTACACCATCCACGAAGTGGTCTCCCTAATAAGACAAGTGTCCATCGGATACCCTACAAAATCTTTACAATATTATTGATTATATTCCCCAAACTGTCTTTCCTTCCCAGCCCTGGCACCTTGCGCATGTCACCTGTACCCACTAAGCCTCACTTTCTGCATCAGGAAATGAGAATTAAAATAGTTCAGCTTATTGGGAGGATTAAATAACAGAATATATATAAAATGCTTCGGAGCCACAAGTACTGAAGGATCATTATTATACTAATTCAATTCCGCTTTATCTCAAGGTAAAAACATTCAGTGAAGGTTTGCTAAGGGCAGTTCTGGGCTAGGCTTTGGGAGAAGATTAATGGGCCAGATCCAGCTACTGCCTTCAAGGTGTTCTCGGTCTCAGAGGAGACAGGGTGAATCTTGCTCAAAGATTGAATACAACAGAAGGGCAGTGAAAATAACTCCTTCCCACATCAGGTCTTAAAGGATAGAAAAGATCTCAAGAGGAAAAACAGAGGGAAATGGCAAACAGAAGTCACAGTCACGTAGAACTGCATGTCTGGACAGGTCAGTGAGAGCCTGGCGTGCCTGGGGAGTAGGACAGAGAGAGAGAAGATGTGTTCTCCTGGTAGCTAGGTTTCCCCAGCTGTGTGGACCACCTTGTCCACCGATGCTACACACAGGAATTTCATGGGCTTCGGCAAAATCACGACTGACATTCGATTCATAGGGAATGACTTGCCACCCACTGAGTTGCAGGCTTATCTTTCACACCACCTTTTCTAGGCAACCCTTTCTGGAAGCTTCCTTCAGGAGTGAAGTCTTGAGGTGATGGTTTCCCCCACCCCCACACACAACTGCAAAAATAATCGTTGCTTTTGCTCCTGTGGGTCTAACAATAATTCACTATTTCTTTATTTTATTTTATTTTATTGGGGAACAGCCATGGTCATTGGTTACACATGGCTTTCATGCTACAATGGCATAGTTGACTCTTTTAGGGAGGGCGCAGCTCACAGTGGCCCATGCTGGGATCGAACCGGCAACCTTGGTGTTATCAGCACGATGCTCTAACCAACTGAGCTAACCGGTCACCCTCTAACTGCTATTTTTTATCTTCTACTCCTCTACTCTGTACTAGTTACCAGGGAGAAATGCCTAATTATTGCAAACGGTGAATACAATTGGTTTCCTTATAAGCAAAGATGGGGGATGGATATTCGTGGTAATACTGTTTTCCTTCTTTTGACTCCAGATTAGCTGCCTCATGGCACCCAGTACAACTTGGGCCTCTCATGACATCCTTGAAGGACTCGTCCATTCGTTCATTGTCAAACACTGCTGAAGGGCATCTGCCTTAGCAGCAGACGGACCTGGGGAAGCAGACCGAGTCTGCCGCCAAGCAGGTATCTGGCTTTAGGAAAGTCACTTCACCTTTCTGAATGTCAGTCACCTCAGCGGGTCATAACATCCATCCAATGAGCCTGCCACACAGCCAGCACTCAGCGAGTAATTAGCCATTATTCTCATCACTAAAAGGGCATTCAACAAACCGCTACTTGTCAGCCCTGGGAGGGCAGGGCTTGGGTTTACTCTGCTCACAGCTGTGCCCCCAGTGCTGGGACCGAGCCAGGCCCAAAGCACGGGTTCAGTGAACATGGACAAAATGAATGAGTGAGTGCTTCATACATGCCAGACACTGCCAGATTCAATGGGTTGTTTTTTTTAATGGGGAAAAAATTCTATGTGGGGTCCCCATTGATGGCAAAACTGGTGCAATCTGAATAAAGCCTGAGTTTACTTAAGAGTAATACACCAGTGCTGGCTTCTTAGTTTGACAAAGCACCCGGGTCGTGTAGGATGGATGACAAGAGGGAAGAGAGCCAGGCTGCCTGGGTTTGAACTCTGACTCTCCCGTCTACTCGCTGCGTAGATGCGGCCAGTGACTTTTCTCCCTGGGCTTCCTTTTTTTTAAAATCTATAAAATGTGGATATAAATGGTGCCTATGTCATGGGGATAATATAAGAATTCACTCAGTTCATATGTTTACAGAGCCAGGAATGGTGTCTGGTCCATGTAAATGAAGACAAGCCAGCTAAGAATCTTTTTCCTTCTTCTGTTGATGAGTTGTTAAATGTAAAACTTGAGCTGTACGTGCCTTTGTAAAATGTTTCCTATAAATGCATTGGCCAATCAGAACACTTAATGGTGAGACATTTGCATCCTGATGTTAGGTGCTGAAATAGCTCGATCTAAGCCATACATAATAATGAACATGAATATACACACACACACACATGACAATCGTGGGGGACTGTCCCTGTTTTTGATGATCCACGCCCTTGATCTTCTCATTAGTCTGGATAATGGGGAAGTCAGGGTGCTGTGTCGTGCATGGCTGCTTCCGATTTCAGCTTCCCCGAGAGCTGCAATGCTAAGCCTCAACCCACCACCTTTCAAGAAAGAGACAGGTGTCTGTGTGCGCACACGTGCTCGCACGCACGTGCCCGCCTCTCTGGCTGAGAAACACTGGCAATTCCCAAGAAGCAATTTGCTGCAGTCACGACCTGCCAGGTTTTCCTGCACCACAAAGCACGGCAATTAAAACGTGTCAGGGAAGCTGCTCTGGTATTTGGAGGGAGAATTACTAATTTATGTTTACAGCTTACAAACCCGATCATAGCCATGTACTTAGACCATTACAGCCATGTAGTAAAAATATGGTGACTGCTTTTATTTTGCGGAAACTATCATTTCCTTAGATTTTGCAATTCACCATCATTAACTGGCAAAATTGAATCTTTGCAGCATGAACAGAGATGAATTGTCCATCACTATTTAATCAGGAGAAAACCAAGGGCCCTGTACACAGATGTTCTAACCACAGGGCTTGACAGGAAACCTGCAGAGGCTGCTTGTTGCTTCATTCAAGTGCAAACAAATAAGAGGCTTTGCAGAGGAAGAAGACACTAAAGGCATTGAGCTCAAGGCCTATGAAGTCTTACAGCAGATCTGAGGGTGTCACCTTGGCTGCCAAAGAGGGTCAGTCGAAACCTTCCTAAGGACTGCAAGGATTTTCTCCTTTGAGCCCACAACTGGGTGGCTGTCATGCACCAGACCCCAGGGATGCAGAGACTATTAAATAAAGCACTTCCTGTCCTCTAGAATACATTGCTGGCAAACTCCTATGAATCCTACAAAACCCAGGCCAAATGTTATCACCTAGGTAAAGCCTTCTCCTAACTCCCAGGCTGAATCAATGACTCTCTTGCTTTGCACTTTAGTTTACCTGTCCATCAAAAACTCCCCCACAAGACTGACATCTGTGAGGGCAGGGAATGTGTCTGATGTCCCCAACCTTTGCACAGTACCTGTCACATAGTAGGTGTTTCCTAGAAGAGGGGGCAACAGAAACAGAAGAGTCAAAAATAAAATGACATAGCAGACCCCGCTGTAACCATCAGCGATGGCTATGGTCATGCTGTGTGACACCCCAGACCTAGTAACTTATGAGAAGCATTTGTTTCTCACTCGTGGATCTTTATTGCGGCTTGGTTTGACTTCAGGCTGGAGATTGGGTTCAGGTCTAATGCACGGAGAAGCAGCTCCCCAGTTATGTCCTTGTTACGGCAGATGGCGTAAATGGGAGAGTCCAAGCTAAATCATATCAGCACATTTAATGCCTCTGCTTGAATCACATCCACTAATATTTCATTGGTCAAATCAAGACGCACGGCCAAGTCCAACACCAAATGGTGTGGGGAGGAGGGAGAATATTCCCTGTACTCTTCTGGGATGCAAAGCAAAGCCACGTGGCAACAGGTGTGGAGAGATAACACACAGTGACGGCAGGACGAAGCAGGACAGTAGATGGTAACGGTTAAGAGCTACACTCCAAAATCGAGTTGCCTAAGTTCAAATTTTCACTCCACCCCACTACGACTGTGACCTTGAAAGTGGCTCACTCAGTGCCTCAGCTTCGCCATTTGTCAAACAGACATAACAGTAATGCCTAACTCAGAGGGTTGCCTTGAGGATTTAATGAAAACAGTCCATGCAAAGCATTTAGCACAGGGTCTAGTTATGGCAAGTGCTTAATAAATGTTATCTGTTGGTTTAATCCTCTCTTCTATGTATTGGAGAGTCTCCCAGAAAATACCAGATGCTTCCCAGCCCCCGTCTCTTACTTATGCCAACCCTCCTATGGCTGGACGCCCCAGTTTCCCCAGAAACTGGCCCACATGTTTCATCTCATTAATAAGATTTCTTTATTAACCACGAGTAGATCTTTATCAGCTGCTCCAAGTGCCCTCAGACATCAGGCTCACATCAGGCACCAAAGCCCAGGGCTGACATTGACGCAAGTGTCACCAAAGTCATTCTGCCCATAAAGAAGGTGTCTCGGTGACAGATGGCTGCAGGCTCAGAGCCTCCCGGACAATCTATTTCCTCCTTGGAAGCCAGAATGCAGCCATGAAGATAAAGAATGCACGGCAGGCATCAATGGCGCTCCTAAATGAAGGCATAGGATATGTCTGCAGCCTGAGTTTTTAGCTGGATTGGATGGAGACAATGACGTTCAAGATGAAACGTGGGCAGGTGCCCAGCAGGTGCCACTCCTGGGTCCCCTTAGTTAGAATTAGAGAGCACTGAAGCAGAGTCGACCTCAGTCCTCAGCTGGCCCAGGCCTATTTTACAATCCAAAGAGCTAATAATTCCCAGGAGAAGTGTCTATTGTCACATAGCTAGTTTGAGGGCAGAAACAGGCTTAGAATCTATCACCTATTAGGGCTCTTTGTCCCAAATTAGATATCAGAGGGAAAAAAAAGGAAACAAAGATGTCCTCAAATGGAGGGTTTTTTTTTTTGCTTTTTGTTTTTTGTTTTTGCCCTAAGTCATCTATTCATTCAAAAATTAAAGATGACAATAGTCTCCTACTTGGAAGGCCAACTGCCCCCCAAAACACATAACTATGTGTGCCCCAACCATTACCACCATGTAAATTATTGCATAAATATTTTATTCAGGACAAAAATCATTTTCCAATTCTTTCATTATGTTAGTCACACATAACACAGACATTGGTGTCCTAGACACAGCGTGTCTCTAAACTCTACTTCCAAACTCATTTCCTCCTGATTTGCAGTCCAGAGAACTAACAACAAGCATGGTTCTAGAAGCAATTACTGATGCTGTGTGACCTTGGGCAAGTTACTTACCCTCTCTAAGCCTTAGTGTCACTAGAACAATAGGGGAAGAGGATTTGTTTCCAACTTATAAGGATTTGAGGAGATGGCACACCCAGTGTCGGGTGTGTAACAGTCCTCAGAGAAAGCTGTGATACGATCGTGGTTATCATTGTCATCGTTGTCGTCATCATCATGGGTGACCCTCGTAGGATCCAATGCGAGGAACTAACACCAAGGAGTCTCCAGCCACCTTGTTAACAACATGGGAAAGCCGTTTCAGAGGAAGCTCAGGTGCTGCAGGAATTCAGAGCCACCAGCTGCTATTTTGCAGAAAACCGGTCTTCCCCCAGTGGCCTGAGCAGTGAAGCCTCTGACTGGCCCATGGGAACACGCCCTCTGGTTCCTGCTGGTGTGTGCAGCTCAGCTCTGCAGTGAAGAGTCTGAACTCTGAGGACACCAGGCTGCTTCCCACGGTGGCATCTTTGCACTCACTCTGCGCCCTGCTGGCTGCCCTTCCCTGGGTCTTCCTGGCTGCCTGTCATTGTCCAGTTCTCGGCCTCAGTGGTGGCCCTTGCAGAGCAGCCTCTGAGCACCCCGTACACAGCGGTCTCTTCCACCTCCACACATCCAGTTTCCTCTCAATCATCCCCTTTTACTTACCGTGTAACCTTCTCAGTATCTGAACATGAATTATTTTTTTTCTTGGCTTCCCCGCTAAGAAAGGCCCTTCTCTGCCTGGCATCCACTCTAGTCCCCCTGCATAGAAAAGTGCCTGCCTCAAAGCAGATCCTCAACCAAGAGCTCTGAGTGAAACAGTGAAGTCCAGATTTGGACATAAGTCTGTCCGATGCAAAGACCAAGCTCTTCACCAGCACCACCACCCCTGCTTTTGTTCCCAGCTGTTCTAGCCCAGCCTTCTGATGTGGTGCACAGAACAAACGACCTTCCCCTACTTGAAACCTTTCAGGCGTCTGAAAACATCTCCCAGGCCCCACTTAGGGCTTCTCTGCCCCATCATGCTCAGCAGTGTCTCATATAGAAAGGTTCCGAGACCCACCTCTAGGTCCCTGGTGTATCTCCAATTCCTGGGGGTCCCCCTTCTCCAATGACTCTGGGACTGGGACTAGTGCCTTCCCAGGGAAGGCGGCCTGACCTGCCTGTGGGTCTATTAGCACATGCACCTTGACGTTATACTTCTATTAACAAAGCCCATGACCGCATCATTGTTTGATCTTATAAGGCTTCTGAAAGAGCTTTATGGGCCAGGGAACTTGAGAAGAAAGAATCCAGCCTGAAGACACTGAAAATACGGCATCTCTTTATCAGCATAGCTGTCACACCCCAATGACGGAACCCTGCAGGAGGGTTTCAGTGGAAAATAAAGGGTTAAGTGACACAGATTTTACTTGTAGCCACTTTAAAACAAATGTATATTTAAGACATATTTTGGAAGGGTTTTACTCCAAAGCACAACAGCAATATTAACCTTTGAAAGGGAATGAAAAACTTAGATGATAAATGTTTCTTGTCTCCCTACCTATTCCCTTTGAAACCCTAACTTGGAAAAACAGCAAATGAGGACAATGCTATTTCACGTGTCACCTCAATGTTAAATATAATCTGTCAATCTAGTCAGCCTTTCATCACCTTAAAATACTGATTTGTGCTTGGGAAAATTTACAGCCATTTATTTCAGTAATGCACTGAAGTTCTCGGGAGATTTTTAACTCTTAAAACAAAGATAAATCTTCCTCTCTCATTTTCAGTGCTTGGTTATTTTTACTCATTAATAGCAGGGAGCTGTCAGTTTCCCTTTAATAGGTACCCAGTGTCACTTCCTGCATGCACACGCCTTCACCCAAAGGTGAAAAGACTGGGGAAATGCAGGAAAAGTTAGCAGGCAACCCAGAAATACAATTGGGGATTGGACATAGTTGCATTCTTGTCCTAAACACTGAACGAGAGATTTCAGTGTGAGAAAGGGAAGTAGCTTCATGTCACATCGGCAGGGACACATATGTGAGTGTCCCCTGTGCTCCTGATGAAGATGTGCAGTGTTCATTGGTGGTCCCTGCCAGCACAGGGCAGATGGTCATAGCTGGCCTGCCCACCTGTGCAGTAACCACACCATAAGGTCAAAGCCATTGAGGAAGCACAGGTGCTGTCAGAGCCAGCAAGCCCCTAACCCAGTTTGGGGAGGAACTGGTGAAAGCTTCCTGGGAGAAATGACCTATAAGTGGAGACCACGCCTCGCAATTTTAAGAATGTATAGACATTGGGTCAGAAGTAGGCTTAATAAAATAAAAACTTGAAGGTTGAGAGAGAACATGATCAGAATCAGATCACTGCTCTCTCCCCCCTCACCCCATACCTGCCCCCCTACCATCTCCATGCAACTGGCCACTGCGGGCAGACCCTCATGGTCAGCGTCGCCTCTTCTCTTGTTCTCACACCCCAGCATCAACCCATCGGCAAATCCTGTAAGCACTACTTTCAAAATACACCCTGAGTCCCGTCACATCTCCCTGTGCTTGAATCCAAGTCATGGCCACGCTCACTTTTTCCACACTGGGCTCCCTCCCTGTGCTCCCCAGTCCTTAGGGTCCGTTGTCAACACCACAGCCAAAGGGGGCCTTGAACCTGTATGTCACCAAATCCCTTCAACCATCAATGATGTCCTCAGAGATCCCTGTAACTCCCCAGTACCTCTCCAGCCTCCCTCCCTACTGCTGGCGGGCTGTTCGTTGCCCAACTTGACGTTCCTAGAACTAAAAAGACATGCTCCCACCTCATGGCCTTTACACCTGCCATGCCCTCTGTCTGGAGCACCTTCTCTCAGGTACTCACACCTCTCTCGGGTCCTTGCCCAAATGTCACCTCTGCACCGAGACCTCCTTGGCTGCCATTGAACCCAACCCCCTGCCCCGCTTTGTTTTGCTCTCACAGAGAAGAAAGTTCTTTCAACATAGTCACAACAGATGATCTTGCCAGGCTAGAAAATGTTCTTAACCGCAGAAAAGTAGAAAGAACTAGCCCAGCCATAAAAACAAACGATGCCCGGATACACGCAATAACACGGATGAACCCTGGAAACGTTATGAGCAATGAAATAAGCCAGACGCAAAGGACCACACATTATATCACTGTATTGATATGAAATGTCCAGGAGATGTAAATATATGGAGACAGAAAGCAGATTATTGGTGGTGAATAGGAGAGCGATATCTAAAGTGTGTGGGGTTTTTGTGAGGTGATGAAAACGCTTTAATATTAACTTTGATGCTGACTGCACAAACTTTTGAATATATCAAAAACCCTTGAATCGTACACTTTGAAGGAGTAAATTGTATGGTATATGAATTAAACCTCAATAAAGTCTTTTTTAAAACAAACAACAACAAAAAATATAGAATATAATATCACCCAGAATTTATCAATGATCACTTTGCCATATTTATTCAGATTTTTTTAATAAGAGAAAACATTACTCAAGTTGAAGTCTCTGTCATACCCTCTCCCCGACGGAAATTGTGTTACATTAAAGAAACTTAGTTTTAAAGTTGTTTGTTTTTGTTTTTGTTTTTGTTTTTAGCTGAGCCATCCTGCTACCTGTTGGCAGCTCAGCAGCTGCTCAGCTCGGGCCGGGCATCGAACCACTGTTGCTCAGAGCTCAAACTCTTGAGCAAGCTCTTAACCAACTGAGCCACTTGGCCGGCCCAGTTTTAAAGTTTTTAATTGCCACTTTAATAGTAAAGTCCTAAACCTTCTCAACCCCAGAGCACCATTCACTTTGAAGTCTTAGCCCCCATTTAAGTGGACTTCCTTTGAGGGGCCTTTTCCAGCTTCCACCATCTCTGGAGAACACAGAATAACCGACGGTGCCTGTGGAGGGCTTGGCATGGGTCTGGGGTGCAGGTAACCCCCAGGAAAGGTAGCTACGGCTGTTCTGGAGGTTCTCATCCCTCAGAGCTGTCCACCTGGCTAGCCCACCTGCCTCGCTCCAGAGACCAAAGTCCTTGAGCAACTCAGATGTGCTAACCAATGTTCTAAGCACTACACTACAGAAATAAAATGGCACGGCTTGAAAAACACAACCGAAAACAAGAAAAGACAAATTCCCAGGGCAGAGCCATTTCTGACCCTGAGCTGGGCAGATGTAGATCACACGCCTGCCGCTGACTCTAAAGACGGGGAAGCAGCTCTGGCTGCACGGGGCGTCCTCGGCCAGATGCTCCACGTGCCCCATCAGCCTCCAAGGCTGCGATCTGCTGAGTCACGTTTCCTCAAGGTGACCAGCGACTGTGCATGTGATGCTGTAAATCAGGGGGGGCAGTTCGCCCAGGCTGCGTTCAGCCAGAGTTCTCTCCCTTCCCATTCAAAGGAAGCCCACAGCAAAACTCAAAGCGCAGCGTGCCCAAGGGACCCTGCCAGGTGGTGCTGAGAGAGCAGCGCCACGTAGACCCTTCCAGAGGAAGCCAGGTGCAGAGTACTGCCATTCTAATAGAAATGTGCCCCGAGAACTATCCCCACAGGATTTCCGATGGGAAACGGAAACCGCAGCTCCACCTCCTCCGTCTGTCCATTCATTCACTCCAGAGCTCATGGACCGCTCTGGGAAAGGCCGGGAGATGAGTAAGTGCAGGCTGGCCCTCAGGGGACCCCAAATCTAACACGCACATGTGTTTTTCTGTGTGTCCAAAAGACCTGGACGTTTCCTGGGGGAACACAAGAGGGAAGGTGGTCCATGGGGAAGAGACACAGCCAAGCTGCGAAGCTGTGATCTTCCCTAAAAACACTACAGAGAAGTCAGAGCACGTCAGGGCCCCGGGCCCCACAGGCAGGCTTCGAAGCCCCTCCTCGCCCCCTCCCTCTTCAGCATCAGGTTTGAATCCAAGTAATTGCACCAGTATGTCTGCCAGAGACCATGGAGATAGCAGAAGTGGGAAAAAAAACCCCAGCCCCTGGTCTCAAATGGCTCACGACCTGATCAGAGACTCCAATAAAACTGCAAATAACTACGGTGCAGGACAGAAACATGAGGCGGGGATTACAAGGTGTGGTGGACGATAACAGAATATGGTGCCCAGATTTCTGGATTTCACAGAGCAAGAAGACATGAAAGAACTCGGACGAGATGTTTATGGATTAGAACAGGAGTCGGCAAACTACAGCCCACGTTCAAATCTGGCCCACTGTCCCGTTTTATAAATAAAGTTTTATTGGAACACAGTTACAGTCATTCATTGGCATACTGTCTATGGCTGCTTTCATTATACAACAGATGAGTAGTTGCAACAGACATTGTCTGTCCTTCAAAGCCTAAAATATTTACTATCAGATCTTCATAGAAAGTTTGCCCCTGCATCAGAAGAGTCAGTATTGAAAAGATACCTATTCTCCTCAAATTGACCATGAATCAATAAAATCCCAATCAAACTACATCAGTATTTCAGGGTGAGCATTGATAAACTGATTATAAGGTGTGTTATGGGAATGCTAAGGGCCAACAACAACCAAGACAATCTGACTTTCAGGAATTGTTTCCAATATCATCCATCCTCGGATGATAAACACCCCAAAGAATAATGAAGACAGTGCAGAGAAAGGGCTTGGCGTGGGTCTGCATGCCGTGAGCGTGTGGGAAAGCTGGCTTTCACCATTCCAGACGCGACGATGCGCATGCCTCCGAGCGGTACGTCTGACCTGGATCCCTGGCTAGCTCACCAGTTACAGTCCAAGCGAGGCTGGAGGCCTCTCACCCCTCTACAGCAAGACTCGTGTGCCAGTCATTAAGACGGTCAACAAGGACAGACAAATGGATCAAGAGAACAGAATTGGGAGTAGAAACCACACCACACGTATGGACACTTGAATCGTGACAAAGGGAGCACTGCAGAGCACGGGGGAAAGAATAACCTGATCAATAAATGGTGCAGAGTCAATAGGATATTCGCATCGTAAAAGAAGAATCTTGACTCATCACTCACACGCTACACAAAAATCAATTTCATGTATATGTTAGATCCAAATATCAAGACCTCATGGTAGGCAAAGATTTCTTAAACAGGACACAAAAAGCACTTTCCATCAAGGAAAAGATGAATACTGTGGATTACATTAACATTAGAAACGTCTGCTCATCAAACGACTCCACTAAGAGGGCGAAAAGGCAAGCCGCACAGTGGGAGAGCATATCTGTGACCCAGACTGCATTCCATATCATATATAAACTCCTACAATTCTAAAAGAAAACGTCAGACAACCCCACCAAAAAAAAAATGGACAAAAGCCTTGAGCAAATACTCAACAAAAGGAGATATCCAAACGTCCACTAAACAGAGATGTTCACCCCCATTTAGTCATCAGGGAGATGCAAATGGAAACAGCAAGGATCTGCCACTCCACACCCACCAGGACGGCTAAAGTGAAAGAGACAGACAACATCAAGTGTTGGCAAAAGGATGTAGAGCCACCGGAGTTCTCATATGCATTTGGTGAGAGCATAGGCTGGCACACCACTCCGAAAGAGCGTCAGCTTCTAAAGCTGACATAGGCACACCCAGTCCCACCCCTAGAGACGTGTGGGCACGACACACCAAAGGACTTGTGCAAGAAAGCACAGAGCCACTGTCCAAAGGGGTCAAAAACCAGAAACAACCGGAAGGACCATCAATGGTAGAATGGATATATTAAACAGGTGTGATATACTCGTACAGCAGAAGATTATACAGCGATGGAAAAGAACCCACTGCACGTCACAATGTGGATGAATCCCACAACAGGTTGAGAAACAGAAGCCAGACAGAAAGGAAAACATGCTGTATGATTCCATTCAAAGGAAGTTCAAAAAACAGGGATAACTGCACTCTCATGGAAGAAGTCAGCATAGAAGTCACCTCTGGGAGAAGGTGGGGCGGGGAGGGGGGGTGATCAAAAGAGGGTCTGAGCACCTCCAGGTGTAGATAGCGTCGTAGCTGGTGAGCTGGGCGGAGCTTACACAGGGCCATCCACTTTGTGATAAATTCACTGAGCTGCACTGCATTTCAGATTCATGCACATTCTTCTACATGTTTTAATTCAATGTTTCAAGTGTTACTGTCCCCTGGGTGGACAAAGGTTGTGAATTGTTTACTTTGCTCGGTAAGACCATTAGAAAAGCCCACCATCTCATCTCCATGTTATTCCAGAAAGGAAAGAACACTTGAATACCAAGAAGCTCATGAAGAAAAAGGTCAGAATAAAGGAGTCCATCAAATGTATCTTCACGAAAGAGTTTGAAGGGAGGCTTTAAATATCATCTATACGCCTGCGACGCCCACAGTTTCATCTCCAGCCCCATCCTGGCTGCCAGTCTTGGCTTGTGTTCCAACTGCAGCTCCACCACCGCTGTTTGCGTGTCTGATACCCCTGGTCCGTTGTGTGCAGCTCCGACGGGCTGTCAACCCAGGAGCTCTCCCAGCAGAGCAGGCGAGCTCCTGACTGAAGCTCAGCCACAAAGCCCCTGGCTCCTAGGAATCCACGCCTGGCCTGCAGGATGCAAGCACCCAAGGCAGCTGGAGCCGATCGGCCGCCCTGCCGGGAAAGCCTCAGAGACCCTGCCGTGTACGTCTCGCTACCGAGGTCACCCACTCTACGAACCGCCCAGGGATGTCCTGCTGCCAGTTTCTTTCAAAGCCTGGTTCTTTACCTCTCCTTTAATTCTCTGAAATCATCCTGGTGGGTTCTGGATTTTTTCGTTTCAATCCAGAATTAGTTTATGGCGCTAACAACCAAACAATCCTAAGCCAAGCCATGAGTAGACGCTGATGTGCGCCACAGACCACGTGCAGAAGGTGTGCAGAGAAAAGGAAGGTGGAGAAGGTGGAGGGGAGACCAGGGGACACCAGGCTCAGGCCTCTCCCCTCCCGCCAGTGCTAAAAAGGGCCCATCGGGGCATGCAAGCTTGAGCCCTGTGTCTGCTCCCGAGCGTCCTCCATCTAGAACGGCCACCAGCTCAGAGACGGTCCAGCCAGGGGTGTCAACAAGGACAAGGGGCGTGGGGAGGCAAGCTTGGTGTGCACAGCGCCAGGGCTGGGGGCTGGGTGGGGAATGAGAAGTCAAAAGATGCCTCCTGGGGAGGACAGGAGCCCCCACAGTCCACCGGGGGCCACGTTGTGGCTTTCATGGGCCTTAAGCACATCTGCCTCTGTGGGTGTCTTCTTCCATAAAAATATTATAAATTATAGTTTAGGGCTGTGTTGGTATTTGAAGACAAATATAGTAATCTTTTAATATGTAATACTATATACTAAAACATTTGGGTTGGCCTACAGTGTACTTTTTTTTCTTCTGATTTTAAAAGAAATTAAAACAAGTTTGTAAGCCCCCAAAGGAGTTGTGGTCCCCAGTTACTGTACCACCCACCATCCACCTAAGGGGTGGCTAAGGTCCTTCTGATCCACCATAGGAAAACTGCTGATTAGGTGGGGTGGGTGTGTGCATATATATATATATGCATATATGTGTATGTACGTATGATGCATGTATGTAAATACATAAATACACACACACAATTGTGTGTATTTTCTATGACTATGTAGTAAATTGCCACAAAATTAGCAGCTTGGTGAAACACCCATTGATTATCTGTTTCTGTGCATCCAAGGCCCAGGCACAGCATTCCTGGGTCCTGTGCAGAGCTCTCATGGGCTGCAGTCAGAGCATCAGCCACACCGTGTCTTCATCTGAAGGTTCTGAGGAAGAATCTTCCACACTCATTCCAATTATTGGCAGGATTTCCTTCCTTGCAGCTGTGTGACAGAGGTCCCCATTTCCTTGCTCCCTGCTATTCAGGGATCATACTCAGCCCCCAGAGCCACTCTGGGGTCCTTGCCACGGGGCTGTCTCATAACATGGCTGCTTGCTTTGTCAAGGTCAGCAGGGGACTCTCTCCCTAGTCGGCTCAGATGGAGTCATATAACATAATGTGACCTTGCAGTGACAGCCCGTCACCTTTACCATATAACATAACCTAATCAAGTGAGTGGCAGCCTCCTCAGACTCACAGATGCCACCCACCTGGAGGTGGGAATCTCAGGGTCATCTTAGAATTCTGTCTCGGATCTTTAGCAGACATTACTAGCTGTCCTGGCTTGTTCTATGCAATTCATACGAGTGTTAACACTTTTGAGGTAAACAGTGATATTGTATTACCCCCATCTTACAGCTGAGGAAACTGATACTCAGGAGGGTCGGGTAGCTTGCCCGGGCTCACAAAGCCAGCATTCATAGTGCAGTGACACACCCATGATTCCAGGAGGGTAACACTAAGAATTCGAAGAATAGTTTCCCTATAATTTTTAGTTTCCTTGTGATTTTTTTCATATCACCAGATTTGTAACTAATCAAAATTACACCTGGCCTGTTCATCCTGGAATTTGGAGCATGGGGTGAATGAGTGGGGCTTGAGATTTGTTCATCACACTGCTGGTTCTTGCAAACCCTAGTGCATTGGTCCTCAAGCCTCCGCACGCCTTAGAATCACCAGGAGGGCTCGCTGAAACCCCAACTTGTGGCCCTACCCCCAGTTTCTGATTCAGTAGGTCTGAGGTGGAGCCGAGAATCTGCATTTCTAGCAAGTTCCCAAGCGATGCTGGTCTGGGATGACTCTGACTGTCACTGCACAGGATAATGTGTCTCCAACCACCTGAAGCAGGGGTTCCTGGGAGCTCTTACTGAGATTCGGCCATAAGACCCCACAAGCAGAATTTCTGGGGTAAGGCTGTGAGCCTGTGTTTTACACAACCTTCCTAAGTAGTCTCAAAGTCACAACAGCACTCCAAAAAGGGTCATCACCTTGAAGCTCTACTTGCTTGGCCAAAGTAGACTTCAATTGGAAAAGTTTAAGAAGTCCTAGCCAAGAGGTGAGCGGAGGGCAGAGCCATGAATAGCAGTGGCTGCCGTCTCCCCAGAGATCAGAAGAAAACCAGCCCAACGTGCCAGTCTGCAAGAATCGCCTTGCTGGAAAGAAGAAGCCCTTGAGGGGAACAGTGGAGCCACAGAATCAATGCCTGACCTCACACGGCCCAGAACGCTCCTGTGATCTAACCAAACCTCTCGCACTCACGGGGCCGGCAGACTGTCTCGCGCTCCACTGCAGGCAGCGGGGAGCCTGAGGTTCCTCCCCAAAGGAACCAAACCCACAGCACAAGGAAGATCCAAGTCAAGACCCGCCCCCGCCCCCCACCACACACACGTCTCTGCCTGACCAGACAGAGGCCACCCCACAGCACTCTATAAGATCCTATGATTGACTTCCTCTCCCCTCTCATGTGCTTCCACCCTCTCATTATTGCCCATGTTTGCCTATCCTGGCAGCAAGGACCAGGCATTGTGCCTCTTCCGTATGCCCCACCACACCTCGGCCTGGGGGGAAACTTCCTCTCCTCCTTCTTACACTAACATTACAGGAGACTCCAGCACCCCCGCCTCGGCCCCCATGACCAGCAGCACAGTAAGAGACAGCTCCGGCTCCATTTCAAGCCCGTTCTGCCCAGGTGTCTCTCTGCACACCACTTCTGGGCCCCGCCAGGCTGCCCTCTGGTTTCTCTGTGATGCCCGGACAATAGGGAAATCTTGGGTGGAATGACAGAATTTGTGACAGGATTCCATTTTTGCAGAACGGAAACTCCAGTCAACCGCTCACCAATTTCATCATCTGATTTTTTTTTTCAATGCAGGTCTTCATTTCTCCCCTTAGACAGGAGGGGATCCTATAAGGCTAACACCCACCTCAGCCCTTGGGGGCCCTGGAGCTGGAGTGACAGGAGGGTGTTCAATGGCACCTGTTTATCCTGTCAAGTGACAGGTTCCTGTGGCCTTTTTAAAGTGTGCACTCATGTACCAATTGGACAAGTTGCCAACTCCGCAGCCACCAAAGTAGCCCTAACACACAAGAGTTTGGGTGAGGAACTTCAGTGGGCCCCTCAGGCTGGGAGGAAAGAGTGGTCTCTCCCGGCCTGGAAAAACAGGGCACTCACCAAGGGTAAGACCTGACCGTGCGCTCGGGGTGATGGCCATGTTGGGTAAGCCAGGCTCTCCGAGAGCTCCGCTCCTCTGCAGCCTTGGGTCGGCCACAGTCGTCCCTGTGCTACTCCAAGCACGTGGTCCTCAAACCCTTCCCGGACACTTTCATCTCAACCTCAAGGTCCTACCTTCTGGAAAGGTTATATTATACAAAAAGCTTTGGAGAGATTTGAAACAATCAAGAATGGGGGAAAAAACAAACTTGTCCAGAGTCTCACAATCAATAAGTAGAACAGCACAGCTTGAACTCAGATCTGACACCAAACCCTTACTTTTAACTTTTATGCTCTGTGGAATCACCTAGAAGGGACTCCTGGGGTGGGGGTGGGAGATTAACCCCAGCCCCGACTTCGGGCAGACAACTGTCTTCATCCATCATGTCTTTCCCTTTTGCAGAGTGGCATCAGGCCTTACAAAATTTTTGAGGACATAGCTTTCCACTCAAAACGCTTCTGCCTGGACCTCCCGGTGCTGGATGTGATGACATGGATATTAAGATGCGATTTCTAAAATGGCAGAGTTATGATAGCCCTCAAGAGAAGTGACGTTCTCCTTTTAGCATCAGGAAGCAGGAACTCCAATGCTTCTGAGTCATCCAAGGAGGATTATGATCTCGTCTCATTATGGAAGAGCCCCAAACATTGGGTGGCAGTTAGCACCCATTTAAAGGGGACCGTCCCAATGTCCCTTTTGGGAGTAGCATCAGGGCCCTTCCTGGTCAGCCTTTCCAACTCACAGGGGTGAGGCTGACAACCACCATCTGGGTTCAAAGGAGGGCTCTGTGCACCTTAACATTTGAAATGAAATTGCCTAAAGCCAGCCCATCAAACAGGGGCTAGAGCTGCCCCTGTTCTCCCTTCGACATCTCCACCCCCAATTTCCATCCTCCCTTTATCCTCACGTGTTTTTGCTCAGACAGCGTCTTTCAGTAAGGCTGACAGAAGTAGTCCCTTCCCCTCATAAAAGCTTAATTAGACCCACTACATTTTCAAGCCAGGCTTTAATCATAAGAAGCCAAGAAAGACATTTTATTCTGAATAAGCCCAAGCACTGAATATTGATTTGTGATTCTCCGAAGAAAATGTGGGCGTGGGAGCAGGTGGGCAATAAAGCAGGTGCAAAAGCTTGTCGGGGAGCGGAAGTCTGACTGAAACACAGCAGATCCAGGCAGATTCTCCCTTCTGCATAATCTGGCCACCCTCCAAGGCTAGACTCCGTCCCCCCCCCACCACCACCTGGAAAGAGAGCGTGACCTATGCCTCCCTGCTTCTCCTCCTGCCGCTGAGTGAAGCACGCAGCCTTTTGTAGCTTTACAGACATTTTTAATGTCAGGCACCCCAGGAGGGAGAGAGACCCAAAGAGTCATTAATTGACATTACCCCAATGTTACCCGGACTGTAAGCTCCCTTGCAGACCCATTCTTTCTCGTTGTTGTTGAAGAACTAGTGTGATTGAGTGGTGTGTCAACCAACCCCACAGCTCAAGATGGGTACTAGGATCCTCAGTCACCTTGTGTTTGCATAAGAAACTTGAATGCCTAAGCTCTGCCCAACTGCCCATCTTTCTTCTGCAGAGAGATCTCATAGGGGAAGAAAGCACCTGCCTACTGTGCTGATGGGTAGATCTCATCTGTCACACACCACCCACTGTGCAAACGAAGGCAGCCCAACCAGCTGCCTCGTCCTTTCTCTTTGGTCTTAAAAAACACCTGTATATTTTACGTTCTCCTCCCACTGATGGAAGTCCTTCGCAGTTCTGCCATATGCTATGTGGGGTGAGCCTACGTCCCGTAACCAGAGATTTCAGCAAACACAACAGCTTCTACAGCTCAGACACTGGGCCTGTTCCATCGCTGGAGAAGTTTATGACCCTTGAAAGTGAAACTCAGGTGTCACAATTCTTTAGTCCAGCAAGGGACAAGGTAATAGCAAAGCGTCCTTCTTGGCCACCCAGTGCTCATTTATCAGGGACCAACTCTTTACCAAGGAAAGCTGTGACGGCTCCACCGGCTGCCTTCTGGCCTCCACTCGGCTCCAAGGTTCTATTCTCAAGTGCCAGTGGCCACAAAGGAGCTTTTGTTTAAATTGGGGACAACCAGGATGGTAGCACCTGACAAATTGGATTTTTAATGAACACTTATGGCTCAGGGGAATAAGCTATTTCAGCTGGCGCTTTCTTTGCCAACCAGTCGTCAAGGCCAAAGAGCTGAGCTTGGGCCTATGGCAAGAGGCTTTGTGCAAGAAACCCCGTGCTCCTTTGAAACCCTCCAAGTTTCTCATGACCTTGGTCGTCACCCTCCACGGCAACTGGCCGCTCCTTCATGCTAGACCAGGCAAGAGAGTCTTTCTAGGCCGCAAGACAGCATGTTGCTGGGGTCTCTATTTCACTGGTAAGCCAGCCTTCTGAACAACCCACGTGACAGGCTCCCTGATGGACCTAAAAATAAATTATGTCTTCATATACAACAAACTCCGGGAATTCTGTTTCAAGCAGAAACATTGACGAGCTGCTAAAATGTGGCTGGAGCGTTCTTTAATCTAAATTATCCAATTTCTACAGACTAGTGGAGAGCAAATGCTCTTCTCCTGGTATTCTATTTCTACCCCTACCGCTGCTACTCTGTATTATAAACGAATGTGTGGCTATCGCTTTCTCCAGACCCCAGTGGATCTCCCAGAGAATCAACTGTAGTTTAGGACGAGCGTATTCTCTTGTTCTCTATCCACCGTACAATTCTACAATTGTACAATGCTTGGGAACCAAAATTAACATCTAAAGAGGTTACAACTGAAGTTATTCCCAATCCCATCCAGAAACTTCTCGTTGGGAGACTGCACTTTCGCCAGAATCCAACCTGCAGATGGCCAGGCTAATTCAGCCTCGTGTTGCCCAGACAACACTCTGAAGCTGGGCGAGGACAGCACAAGTCTGGTTTGTTGATGGACGGGCTGCTGGACAAGGGGACAGTGTCAGTGGTTCCAGGGCCTGGTTCTCTTTAGAATCCCTGCCCAGGAGGAGGGCTTGGGCCTGAGGGCAGCAGGGACACAGGTGATGCCAGCCTTGGTCATTCCAAATGCGTGCACACACACAGATATGCACCCCTCAGGAGCACTGCCACTCCTGCCGTGTCTGGACCTAGAGCCCAGGGCAGGGGTCTTCTCTGCCAGCCCCTCGGGTTTAACACTGAATTTAGGCCCTAGACTCACTCTGTCACACGCCTGGCACAGCTCCCAGGGGACTTCCCCAGGAGTCACCCAATCTCATCGTGGAGAGACCTAGCGCACGGATCCCTGATGATGGTGGGGAAACGCAAAGCCCATTTCTAGCCGTCAGTGGAACACTGAGTCTGGAGGAGGTGCCCCTATGATCCTAGAAAGTTCCATTTCGTGGTGGAGATGACCTCTCAGGGGGAAAATTCCAGCTGAAACATACTTTCTATCAAGGTTCCAGCCACTAACTGAGGATAGGGACACGACTCGAGAGGCGGAAACAACACTGCCCACGTAGGCTATTTCTTCCCTCTAAGTTAATGGGGCCAGGAAGCCACACATTACCTACGGGCACAGGCTGTTCCCCTTTGCATGGTCTTCACACAAGCTGATGGGTCTTAGGAGAAGCACGACATAATCTCTTGGTCCGTTTGCCCGACTGGCCTAGAAGGGCAGATTTTCAGCAGGAGAGGATTTCCAGGGAGGCATTCAGCTCCCTCCCATGGGTGGGGAGACCATGTCTGCAGAGGAAGCATGCCCTGCAATGACGCTCAGTCCCGGCCCTGCCTGGCTCTGGCTTTGGTGATGCCCAATTGGCATAGAGTGAGTTTCTGAAATACTCCAGGGTGAATGCCTGACCCAGCCCCTGAAGCAAAGGGGACCGTGAGAAACAGACGCAAGGTCTGTCAGTGGCTGAGGGGTGAAGAGGGAGCAGAAACCAAGGCCAGTCGCACACTCAGGAAAGCCCAGGGGCAAAGTCAGGAATGGGCCAAAGCAACGCGAAGACTGGGAAGAGGTGGGCCGGGGGACCTTGGGCCAGTCCCACCATTCCAGACAGCATGTCCTGTTAGCACGGCTTCAACCTCCAGCCCTCCGAGAAGCAGCCCACCGCAGTGGGTTGTGCGTCTCTCTCCCCAGCCTTGAGGCTCTTTGGTGTATTTCTTCTTCAGGGAATCCGGTGAACTGGAAAATGCCACAAAACATTCGGAAATAGAATGGGCATCTTTATAATACAAAGCTGAGCACTTCTTTTGGAGAACGGACCTGGCAACACCAGCATACTGCATAGTACCCTGAGAGGCAGTGCCCAGCCCACCTGACCCAGCTGACCCACGTTCCAAGCCAAATACAGTGATACCTTGGATTGCGAGTAACATGGTTTGCGAGTGTTCTGCAAAACGAGCAAACATTTCTAATACGTACAGTTTAACTTGGTAAACGAGCGATGTCTTGCATTATGAGTAGTTTGTTTCCGGAACGAATTATGCTTGCAAACCAAGGTATTACTGTACTCCCTTCTTCCGCTGTCTTTTAACCTTAACCTACTGCCTCCACGAACAGATGCTCCACATTTCATTGAATAACCTTTGAATTTTATTGATTCGGCTGCCCCTTATTAAACCTGACCGTCTAATTTATCACGCAAACAAGGACATGCTTGAAAGTGAATGCAGATGCTATTAATAATTATGCCAGGAAGAGACATGACCTGGGCATGTCCCAGGTAAGCTGGATCCAATGAGGACCCTCCTTACACACCCTTTGTGATTGGTGGAGGGAAGCTCTCATAGATCCGGCGATTCCTGGCCTTGGGTGTCAATGAAAGAACAAATGTTGGGTTTAAGGGTGGTTTCCAACCACAATGATTAGCCAAAGGAAAAAAGTATTATAGCATCTTTTTACTGATCCGAATGACATGACCACAAGGAATGTTTTAATTCCTGGCGTTACTAAACTTTGTCTCACTAGACAAGACAGAGCAGAGGTGCTAATAAGAAATAAGTGTTGTGCAATGAATGTTTGTGTCCCCCTACCCCCCAAATTCCTATGTTGGAATTCTCCTCCCCAAGACAATGGTGTTAGGAGGTGGGGCCTCTGGGAGGTGCTTAGGTCATGAGGGTGGAGCCCTCCTGATGGCATTCGTGCCCTTATAGGAAGACACAGGCGAGTTTGCGCCTCTCTGCTTTCTGCCATGTGAGGACACAGTGAGAAGACGGGAAGAGGGCTCTCACCAGACACCGGATCTGCGGGCACCCTGATCTTAGCCATCCCGGTCTCCGGAACTGTGAGAATTAAAGGGTTTTTTTGTTGAAGCCACCCAGTCTGTGGTGTTCTGTGATAGCAGCCTGAGCTAAGACAGACAGCAAATGTTCATGTATATTGAATTCCGTGCCAAGCACTGTGATAAACGCTTTATTCATATGAACACATTGTCAGACTCACCACAACCCTATGAAGTAGGTAAACTATTATCCTCATTTTATAGAGGAGGAAGCTGGCCCAGAGAGGTTAAGGTCCTTGCATCAGGCCACACAGCTAGCGAACAGGAGAACTGGGATTTAAACCCGAGCAGTTGAGCTCTTAAGTGCGTGCTAATAACCACATGCCCCTGCCTCTGACAAGCCGATCTCTGCAGAAATAAGTCAGTGAGAGACCGGCTGCTGCTTCTGGTGTAACGACCTATTCGGGATGACAGCACTTTTCATAAGATGGGGTCCTGCATACACAGCTTATTTTAATGCTTTCATGTCCCAACTTGTCCCTATTGCTTTTTACTCAAACAAGCACCATCGGTGGGAACTTCTGCGGCCAAGGCATGGTGCAGGGGTTGTTGCTGACAGCACCTGCATCCTAAGGAGGTGACCAGGATGCTGAGAAAACCCTACCTTGAGATGGAGGGTGGGACACCGGGCAGGGAGGAGTTGCTAGGCGAGGGTGCTGAGTGGCCAGCGCCCGCCACATTGTCCATTATGCACAAGAAGTTGACCGAGCCTGGAGATAAGAGGAATCGGTGTGAGCAGCCCAAGGGACAACTGGGATAAACCGTGTTCCCCACTGCCCTTGGTTCTGCGAGCTAACTTGAGGGCTCTGAAGAATTAGTCTTGAGAAAGAGAATGAACATAGCCACATTTTACTTTGCCAGATTCCACTAAGACCTTTTTATCGTGCTAACAGCTTCCAATGAGGTTGACAGCCATCCTGTAAAAGGGTAGATGACTTGGTTTAAAACAAACCTGTCAGCGTCTTACTGATGATGACAACTGCAATGTCACCGACCCCATGGGGGTTTGGAGGACTCCGAGACGACCAAGATGATGGTCCCTAACCTCAGGAAGTTCAGAGTCTAATAAAGAAGGCATCGAGGAAGAGGAGTCACAACACAACACATTATGGATGGCGGTGTGAAAACACAGAAGATATTGGCCATGCTCCCTTAAAGCTACAAACGCCTGGAGGGCGGGCACTATCTTCAGTGTCTCCGATTGCTACAGAGTCCACGTTTATTCAGCAAATACGCATTCGCCTGCACAGATGGTCAACAATTCATCTGCAGACGAAACCCTGGAGGACTTGGGAAATTTGACGGACAGAAGAACAGGACCCAGAAGGCTTGAATTTGAATCCTGACTCAACCACTGACTAGTTAAGAGAAACAGTTCCCTTTATGGGCCTCAGTTTTCTCACCTATAAAATGGGAGTGATTTTATTTGCCTTATGAGGATATGACAAGAACAAAGCTAGGTAACATGTAAGCACTTAGCACAATGACCATCCCAGAACAAGCACCGAAAAAGTACTAGCCATGGTTAGGCTCCATTGCCAGTGGTAACGACAATAATTCCTTATCTAGATGTCCAAACATCCTGTTCCCACTGGAGAAACGGCCAGACATGAAGCAGGTCTGAGACCACCACCTTTTGGGGATACAAAACAGACCTTAAAACCGCGCCTGCACCCATCAATCATGCCTGCCCGGCCAGGCTAACTTCTCACCTACCATTTTGGGCTACAGCAGGAGCTAAAGGAAAGGGGAAGAAATTTAGGGCGGGGGTGGGGGAAGGTGGTCTGAAAGAGAAGAGAATTTACTTCACAGGACTAACCATTCTGAAGTGGGGTGAAGAGGGGCCATGGAGAGGGACAAGGACGGGCGGCAGCACCAAAGGCAATTGAAGTGCCAGAACTGCTCTCTCCTCCACACCCTTGAGAAAGGTGGGGTGTGTTTTTTTGCCATTTCAGGCCATGGTTTTATTTTTTTAATGTACTTTTAATACATACAATATTATGTTCATTTCAAGAGTATAACACAGTCAACAGACATTTATATACCTTACGAAGTGAGCCCCCCATAAGTCTGGTACCCACCTGGCACCATACATAGTTGTTACCATATCACTGACTCTATCCCCTGTGCTGTGCTCTACATCCCTGTGACTGTTCTGTGAGTCCAGGCTCTGGGGTTGGACATGTAACGTTGAAGTCCCATTCTGCCAACACCTCAGCTTCACTCGTTACGTAAGAACTGAACCGCTTACCTGCAGGGCGGCTCTAAAGAGGAGACAGATGTGATCCTGCCCAGCTCAGGTGCTACGGATCTGGGCGCACAGTTCCTACTGGAAACCAGCACGATGCAGGATACTCTATTCTTACTAGGACTTTCAGATCTACTCCAAATGCTTCCTGGAGCAAATGTTACTGCGTGTGTGTGTGGTGGAGTGGAGGTCACGGGGAACGATATGAGGAAACCAAGGCCTATGTAGCGGCAATGGTTCCAGCAAGGACGCATGAGTCGGGGCCCAATTCTCCTAGGGCTTGTACCCTTTTATGTTGTCCCACGCAAATTCTGCCCACCCCTGTTCTGTGCCTACGTATGTTAATCTAGGGCAGGGATCAGCACACTTTTTTTTGCAAAGGGCAGGACAGTATATATTTTCAGCTTTGCAGGTCAGACGATCTTGGTCACAGCGACTCAACTCTACCGTTGTGCACAAAAGCAGCCACAGACAAAATGAATGTGAATAGACGTGGCTGTATACCAATAAAACTTTATTTATAAAAGCAAACGATGGGGCCGGCCGAGTGGCGCATTGGTTAAGAGCTGGCTTGGGACACCAGAGGGCCCCAGTTCGGATCCCACATATGAGGGCCAGTGACACTGCCCTCCACAGCTAAGATGCTGAACAACAGCTCAACCTGGAGCTGGGCTGCTGTGAGTTGCCAGCAATGGCATAGGCTGCAACCCCTGCTGCAGTGGGTTGCCATAGGCTACCGTGTGTAGCCAGCAGCCGCTGTGAGTGGCCATCCAGAAGCCAGCGACTGATCTGCCTCACCCGGGAAGAGCACAATGATGGTGCCAACTTGGGCCAGTGAGGCAACGTCCTCCACAACTAGACTGAAGAACAAAGGACAGCAACTTGTCTGTTCCCTTTCCCCAATTCCCCAACACTGTTCCCTCCCTCAATTCCCCAATAAAATCTTAAAAAAAAAAAAAAAGCAAACGATGGGCCAGATTTGGCTCCAGAGCTGTAGTTTGCGACCCCTGGTCTAGGGATTCAGAGCTTATCAAGTTCACACAGCCAACAAACAGCTGAACTGGGACTGCATGAGAAAGAACTCTATATTCTTTCCATGGCCCCACTCATGCCCAATTACACTCTTGTTGCAGGGGTCTACTCCTGCCCCCCTAAACCCAATGTGCCCTTTTATGCTCACTCCCCTCCCTGCACCCCACTAAGCACGCTCCATCTCGCAGGAGTCAACTTCTCCCGAGGCACGAAATACTTGCAGACATAAAGGATGAACCCAAGTCATCACCGGGGACCACAGGCTTTAGCGGTTAGAGGCACAGGCCTGAGCACCTGATCAGGACTCACCTTGCCCTTTCTCCACTTCCCAGCTGCGTGAACGTGGGCATGCAGGCAACCCCTGAGTGGTCCCCTTGCCTGTGGAAACTGGCTAGGGTTTTTGAAAATCAAGTAAGACAGTTGATGTAAAGTCTATAGAAAGGGTTGGTCAGAAAATGGAATCATTAAAAAGCCACAACCTGTGTAATTCTCTTTTCCCCTATATGTTTACATTGACCACCAACTAGACCATCGTCTCCTGCAGGAAGGGCCTGACTTACTCGGCAGATTCTGTGGTTCCTGGCACTACGCAGAGAGGGCAGGTAGCAGGGGCTCCGCGAACACAAGCGACAGCTGCCTCTCACTCAGGAACAGACGTGAGGAACCCAGCTCCGAGCCCCTGGCGTCACGGAACCATTTTCAGCTGCGTTTAAGATCTCATTTGTGCTACCACTGGGCTACAAACGGCTGGCGGGAGATGGAGCCATGTTTGTTCTCAGCCTCTTTCACCTTCCGAGTTCCTTGGTCCTCTTTGCGTTTCTTTGGGGAGCATGTTTCTTTGGGGAGACAGAGGATTTCACAGCCTGATTGAGGCCTGGGTCCCTCCAAAAGTGGAGAGAATGAAGCCACAGGGGACTCACTGAGGCACTTTCGAAACCCAGTCTGCCTCCCACAATAACTTCAGAGAAGTAGGGTGGTGTGTGAACCCAGGTCCAGGAAGCCCCCCGAGCCCTTCTTGGGTAGAAGTAGTGGCGGCTGAAATACTGCTGGTCACACATTCTATAGATTTTGGCAAGGGGGGAAAGAAAGAGATTCTCCACCTTCTGGACAAGCCAAGGGGTGGAGAGGAAGGGGGCTCAGTGCCCCGAGGGCAGCTGAGTTACTCTGCGAACGGGATGCCTTGACTGGCCCATGGAAAGATGCTTGCCCAGCACCCCCACACCCCTTAGAAATACTAATAAACACTTGACACTAAAAGCAGTGCTGGTTGGGTGCCAGGCACGGTTCTAAGCCTTTCCATGTATTAACTTATTTAATCTTTGCAGCGACCCTATGAAGTAGTGCTTAGTTACCCCTATTTTACAGTTGAGGCAACGGAAGCACAGAGACGCTAAGTAACTTTCCTGAGGTCACACAACCTGCAACAGATGCAGCTGGGACTCAAACCCAGGCCGTCTAGCAACAGAGCCCTCATTCACCCACTCCCCGAGTCGTCTCCCTGTGCAGACAGGCACACCCTGCCCTTAGAAAGCAGCGCAAGTGTTGTCTTCTCCATTGCACTGGGCGGCTGGGAGCTCACAGAATCTAAGGCCTGGATGGACCAGGCAGCCCTGAGGCCCGTTTTCTTATTTTGCAGTTGGAGGTGGATTCCCGAGGGAAAGGGGCAGGGTCTGCAATTTCCCAGGTTATGTAGCCGCCCAGTGAAAGCATCAACACCGACTCAATACAGTGCTCGTCTCACCTTCTCCCAGACACTCAGCCAAAATGCACAGTTAACACTTTAACACCCAGGAAACCACGGGAGAAACACGTGGCCCTTTTCCCACCAGCAGGCACGACCTCTGAGGAAGCAGGAACCCAGGCATCCGGTTTCCTGTGTGACCCCAGCAAAATCCATGACCACATATCGAGCCCCAGTCTGCAGGCCCCGCCATGGTGACCATCTGCACCATGCTGTTCACCCTCACCCGGTTCTCTTTGTGACCAAATGCACACCCCAGCAAGATGGCTGGCACGGGGTAAGGCTGCAGCCCACACCAAGTTTTCCCCTTCTGTATAAAACATGAGCCTTTGGGAGACAAAGTCACGAGCCAAGACTACGAGGAATCCCCACAGCAGAGCCAGGGGCTGGGAGAGGCTGCCGAGGGCGACACCACCGCGAGCATCCAAGTTCCTCCAACGGGGGACCAGAGAGACATGGCTTAAACACAGAGAGGGGCCAGTGGACAGAAAGCCAGATGTCTAGGATTGGCACCTGCCCCCGAAAGATGACCACAGATACTCCATCATCAGCTCCCGCCAGACGCACCATCCCTCACCGTCTGGGCAGCCACAGCGAAAAGAGGTAACAGGAGACAAATGGGGGCCTCTCCTTCCCCTGCCCAAGTGGTGAACATGCCATCTCGTGGCATGTCCTCAAACTTTCAAGTGAATATGCCAGACAATCACGTCCCTGGCTAGTTGAACTTCACATTCCAAATGACACCGAGGGAGAGATGGGGTTGACAGACACACAGACAGAGACACACAGGAGCCTCTGCCACTGGCAGCTCCAGATGACGCCCCACTTTCCACACGACACGCTTCCTACCTGCTTCCATCAGTTGGCACTGCTGACCGAAGACATGGGAGAAGGTGACAGGGCCTGTGGCAGAACTGGATGTCGCCAGCATGGATTCCATGGCTCCTCTGGGGTCTTTGGTGTTGGTCATGTGACAAAGACCAGACCCTCCGGTGTGTCCCAGTGAAGGATGACGTCGTCGCTGGCCCGGGAACCGTAGGTCTGAAGCCACTTGTCACTTCCAAGAAAATGTCCCTGCCCCGAAGTTTATATGGTTTCTTCCTGCTGCCACCCACTCCTTGCAGTTTCTCTCAGGCACCAATCAAGTGGAAAATGAAACCCTACAGGATTCGGCAGATCTTGCTCAGCTACAGGAGTTCGATGCAAAAGCAAAAGAGAAGTTTTACGCAACAGAACTTGTTTCCTCTTGTCTGGGAGGGTTGGCTGAGACCTGGGCGCCCGCTCTGTCTTCCCGGGTTGTCCTCTGAAAGGGGCAGGGTCCACGGAGCTGCTCAGCCCCGTGGCTGGCTGGAGAGAGCTGGGGCCCCAGCGCCAGCTGCAGGAAAAGCACTGCTGGGCTCCGCGGTGTCTCCTTCCAGGGAGGAGGGCAGGGAGCGAGGCTGCCCCGAGCTCCCCGGGGAGCTGGCCTGAAGGCCCAGCGCTTGGGCAGCTCAGGCAGCTCGGGCCCTGGTTTGCGTCCTCCCGGAGCCCTAGAGCCGCTGTCCAGGGTCGGTGCGTGCCCCTGGGCGGCCGGATGCAGACGGGGGAGGACGAGAGGCTGGCAAGCGCAGCGCGAGCTCTCTGCAGCTCTGGACACGAGACGCCCGTGGTTCATCCTTCAGTCTGGATGCCGTTCTCTTCCCGTGTCCCCCTGCTTGCCAGGCTGCGGAGGGGGGAGTGAGACATGGTTACAGAGCCCCCCGCTGGACCTACTGCAGCCAGCCCCCCAGCCCACGCCACCACCCCTTTTCCATAACGCAAAAGGGCCTTTACTTGGAGATGTTCTGGATGCAGAGGGAAGTGCTAACTCAGCCCAGCGGGCTCCTGGCTGCTGTAACCTCTTCATGCCCACAGCCCAGGAAGTGCCACACAGGGGCGAGGGGAGTGCCAGCCACGAAATCAAAGATCAAATAGGGGAGAGATGCCAAATGCCATACATCCCCCATGGTGACACTCTGGTGACATAGAGACGGTCTGGGTGCTTCACCTTTGCCCAAAGCAGACCTACTCTGTGCCCAGAACAACCAGTGCCCCGCTCCAGCTGAAAGGGGCAGGTCCTCCGGAAAAGGGGAAGGGGAGGGAGACGCCTTTCACATGATCGCAGCAGCTGTTTCAGTGGGCGCGGTGTCTTTATTTTGCTATCCCATCCGCTGATCACAAAGGTGCTGACTTTAGATCGAGGCACCGCATCATCCCCAGCCAGCATTTTGGACACTTTCGTTGGGGATCTGGCTGCAACACTGGCAGGACGCTGGCAGCATCACACCCTCCAGGGGAGAGAGAATGCGACCCAGCACAGCAGGGGGAATCCAAGCGCCCATGGCTGCTTCCCCACGAAGACTTTGGTAGAAAGGCCATTTGCCTATTGTGTATTTGAAATACAGAAGCTCACATCCCAACTGAGTTTTGAGGCAGAAAGGCTCTCAGACACAAGCTATTTCCACTCGAGCTCTTTGCCAGTGAGACCAAAGCTCGGTGTTGCTTGTTGGGTTACCCAGGATGGTTGAAGCAAGGCAGAGGACACCTTGAAGTACTTCCAAGAGTTAAACGAAGTGTACTTCGTGTTAATGATATACAGTAGCTTGAACTATGAGTATCCCTTTTCTTGCATGGAACAAGGTTCTTCTCCAAGTCATGAAATTACAGGACATCAGAGACCATTCCCCCTGACAGCTAAGGTCTAAGACCATCAAGGACTAAGGTTGGGGAGAGACCAGGTCTCTTGGTAACTGCAGAAACCTCGTGCAGGTGGGAAATGGACTGGCTTCCCACGTCTGGGTTACTAGGTAGGTTTCAATGCATCCTAGCAATGGACCACTACGCTGCCATAAAAAAAAAAAATCCTAGGTGAGTTATGGGGAAAGAAGGAAGGAAGCAAATGAGCATAGAAGATTTTTAGGGCAGTAAAAATTCTCTGAATGATACTATAATGATGAATACATGTCATTATACATCTGTCCAAACCCATAGAATATCCAACACCGAGAGTGAACCCTAATGAGAACTATGGACTCTGGTCGATAATAACGTGTCAGTGCAAATCCATGGACTGTACCAAACATACCGCTCTGCAGGGGGGGAGGGGGCTGGTGTAATGGGGGACGCTGTGCCTGTGTTGGGGAAAGCGGGCATATGGGACATCTCTGTACCTTCTTCTGAATTTTGCTGTAAACCTAGAACGGCTCTAAAAAACAGTTTGTCTTTAAATAAAAATTTGAGGTAAACCTTTATACACTAATTCAACCTGCAGATATCTTCGTTTGGAAAACTGGGGGTGTTTTTTCCCCTCCCTTCTCTGTACACCTAGTTCATCGCTTCTCGCTGCTCCGTGGTGTTTCATATACCCCAATCTACAACGTTTTCCTCTGTCTGCTCCCTTCACACCAGGCACCCAAGTTGCCTCCTGTACCCTGCTACTATAAACAGCACAGTTAACAATGCCACCTAATGGTTAGTCCTCAACATATCATCCAAGTCAAGACACAGACAATGAAAGCACGGAACCCCTATTAATAATTACACCAGGATAAGTGGCATTAGCTAGGAGGGATGGGTCTGTGCAAGCATTTCCCTGGCTGTGTTCCCAAGAGTGGAATTATTCAATGATATATGCAAATTCGACTTCATGAGACGCTGCCAGGTACCACTCCAGAATGACTGTGCTGGTTTTCACTCTCACTGGGACTGCACGTGGGTTCCCACCCTCTCCCATCTGTGTTAATGTTAATAACTGTTATTGGCAATAATTAGAAAGCTGGGCGATCTAGCAGGTACAGAGTTATAGCTCACTGTTTTGCTTTGCTTTTCCTCCATTACGAGGAAGTTGAGCACTCCTTGAAAAGCCTATGAACCACTGAGGTCTCCTCTTCAAGGAGTTTCCTGTTCATAACCTGGACCCATTTTTCCAGTCGTTTTTCTGTTTTCTGACTCTTGTTGTTAGACACTCATTTAGGCTGTGCCAATACCTTCTCCCAACCAGTCATTCCCACATAACTTTGCCCATGATGTCTTTTCTCAACTAGAAATACTTCATTTTAATGTCGCCAGATCCGTTGTTGTTTTTGACTGATAGTCTGTTCTGAGGGTCTTGCTTAAAACACCCTTCTCTCCTCCTAGGCTGCAGAGACAGCCTCCTTTAGAGCTTTCCCTTCTTCACTCAGTCCTTACCTACCTGGGGTCTACTTTTATATCCGGTATAAGGTAGGGGCCAGCTTTGTTTTTATCGAGATTGTAAACCAGTTTTCCCCACCCACCCTTTCCCCACTGTGGCCTCATTATTACGACCCACACACATGCGTCTGTTCATGAGCGCTCTCCTGTTTTGATCCCCCCACACCAGGCTGTCAATGCTACCATTTTAGGGTTAGTGACCAACATTGCAAGAAGTCTGGATTTCGAATCTTTCTAGACCAGTCAGCTTGCTGGTGTTGAGCCTGTGTGTCTCACGCTAGCAATCAGCTGATGCCCCCTTTCTA
>NW_017731396.1:1482838-1486209 GCF_001890085.2 Hipposideros armiger
GTGGGGGGCTGTTAGCACAGGCAAGTCATCGGGTGAGGCTAGTTTAAATGCCATGTTATACGGAAAAGGTCTTACAGCCCACTTAGGGCTCTTTAGATTGGGAAGGATATAAATTTTTCTACTCCAAATCGATGGTCATATCTATATTTGTAAGCTCTCCCCTGGTACATTTTCGGTCCTGTAGACTTTAAATTGAGCTGCCTCAGCGAGCTTCCCTGGCTTTGCTCAGACTCGTGCTCACAGAGGAGTTAAGAGCCAATTCTCTGAGTGACCAGGCTCAGTCCATGAGCTCTTATCACCCACAGCTCCCACCAGGTGCCGAGTACCAGAGCCAGGCGTGACAGGCAGGTAGAGGCAAAGTCAAGGGCCATTTAGAAAACCATGACACCGAGCTCAGAGCAGCTCATTTGATGACGCTTCATATCTCATCACAAAAGGCCACTAAGCAGAGACCGCTCGGTGCCATGAGCCCTACTGTGTGCTCCACAGACATTCTCATTCACTAACAGACAGTAGCATGCTCCCTTCCCAGGTGAGGAAACCTGGGCTTAGGGAAATTCAAGTGCTTTGCTCAAGATTACACAGCCAGAAAATTATACAGCCATTCCTAAGCAATCTACAAGGTGGATGGTTGTACGAGTGTTCTGTTTGTGACTAGCTACTACCTATTTTGCTGAAGAGCTGTGCTGTTGGCTCATCACAATGGTTTCCATGTTGACCTAAGGATCCCAGCAAGTCACAATAAATGTCTTGATTTTTATAAAATTGTTAAACAGCTTGACTTGGGTAGAATTCACATGCCCTACAATTCACCCATTTAAAGTGTATAATTCAATGGCATTTAGTATATGCACAATTATGTACACCCATGAGCACAGTCAATGTCAGAATATTTTCATCACCTCAAAAAGAAACCTCTACACTTTAGCTATGACGCCCCATTCACACCTATTTCCCCCTCAAGCTAAGCAACTGCTGATGGTTCTGTCTCTATGAATGCCCCTATTCTGGACTTTTGTACGAATGGAACCATAGGACACTTGTTATGCAATCATGTCTTGATGCAGTACTAGGAACTAAGTTATCCTAGTAACCTTAAAGGTATCAAAGGCTAAAATAGTAATTGGCTCAAAGGAACTTCATTACATTTCTAAACAGGCTTGTTTTAGAAGGGTAACCCTTTCTTTTGCTAGAGAACTCACTGACTAGTAAACCCAAGCCAGAAAGAGATAAAACTGTCCTCTTATTCTGTCACAACAGAACCTGTAGAAATAATGTTTGTCTGGAGGAATAGGTCTTATATTAAATTTCATTAATCCTAAGTCTTAAATAATTTCTATAATTTCATATATACTGTCCAGCACAGAATAAAAAATAACCAGGTAACTGCTTTCCTTCCTTCCTTTCTGAATAATTCAATTCAACCAAAAGATGGGACAAGATAAATAGAAATCCCAGATGTGGGTGATGGAACCCAAGCAGGATGAGGGGGCATCTGTAAGGTGAGGAGGGTCAGCGCCCAGGGGAGGTAAGGAAGACATCCACACTCAGCAGCAAAAGGAGACCGCTTACATGGGGGGTGGATTAAGCAAATAAGTATTGGGTTGTTGGAAAAGTCATTATATGTTTTCTATGTTTTTCGTTGCAAAAATGTGTCATGACTTTTCTGACAACCCAATAAATATGTTGAAGATAATGGGAGTCATTTTTCTCACTGTTAGAAAAGAGGGGAAAACTAAACAAAATGTATGGTGGTAAATAGGAATTGGAAGTATTGGTGTGAACTCGTCTTTTATATATATATATATATATATATATATATATATATATATATATATATCGGGTTGTCGGAAAAGTCATGACGCATTTTTGCAACAAAAAAAAACATAGAAAAAATACGTCATGACTTTTCTGACAACCCAATATATTTAGATGTGTGTGTGTGCGTGTGTGTGTGTGTGTGTAGTATGTCAGTATATACAAACTATATCCCCTAATTTTGTCCATTGGGAAGGCCTGGGAGCAGTGACACCCCAACAGCAATGAGAGTTCGTAATAACCAAGATCTAGGCTCTAAATACCATTCTTCCCTAAAAGGAACCAGAGCTGGTTGGTTCCAGGGCTGAGTCAAGGAAAACACAAGAAGAAGAACTTGACTCTTATTTAGACAGAAAGTAAGGAAGTGCTCAAAGATGGATAGAGACATTCCAAAAATACACAGAAGCCAGCTTACAGGGGCTCCCACTGGCTAAATCAAGGGTAATTTGAGGCTAAAAAGTGATAGTAATGAATTTAACCCAATGAATAGACACCTATGAGTCCATATGGGTGGATGATGGATGGATGGATGGATGGATGGATGGATGGATGGACATGTACATACCTGCTTACATAAACAAATACTTAAATAAATGTGTAGATAAACAGATAAGAGAGCAAGCTCTTCTTTATAGTAGAATGCCAACCAATAAATGTACTCAACATGATGTAGTTGGAAATTTGCCATTTGACAGCCATTCAAATGTATATCAGACAGGAAACATCAATGAAGGCCAAAAACAGTGGATGAAAGTTTGATTAGAAGCAATAGACTTGTGGTCTCAAACTAGTTTCCTACAAAATATTTATTAATAACAAAAGGAAAAGGGAGTGACTTTACAGTAGGGAAACCTGATTAAGACACCATCTTAATCAAGTGACAAAGTTAACATTATTAGTAAAGGAACAAATCAGAATCATGTATTATTGAATAAAGTACAATAAGATGAACTCATGATGACTTCTGTAATAGTCCTAACCAAGATCTATTGCGTGAATATAATCAGAAGGAAATAAGAGAAACCCCAACTGAGGGACATCCCACAAAATAACTGTCTGATAATCTTCGATGCTGACAAGGTCATAAAAAGCTAAGGAAAGTTGAGGACAACTCCAGATTGAAAGCAACTGAAGAGAAAGAACAACCAGATGCAACCTGTGATCCTGAACTGTGCCAATAAGACTAGAATGGAGTCTGTGGATTATATGGTAATGATGAATCGATGTTAGTTCCTTGAGTGTGATCATTGCACTGTGGTTAAAATAGGAGAATGTCTGTGATGTAGGAAATGCACCCTAAAATATTGGGGAGTAATTGAGCATTGTGTCTGCAACGTACTCTCCAATGGCTTATGAGGGATAAGTCCTTTGCACTCTTCCTCCAGCTTTTCTGTAGGTTTGAGAAGAATAATGAGACATAACAAAGCATCATGATCAAAAAGAAAAAGAGAACCAGGGGTAACCCAGACAACTCCAGTATCAGACAGAGACGACAACGAGTTGCTTAATATGCTCAGAGAAATGGAGCAAGGTAAAGAATTTTGGCAGAGAAA
>NW_017731396.1:1488163-1489142 GCF_001890085.2 Hipposideros armiger
AAAAAAAAGTGAAACCTGATTCCAGCCTCACGCCACATACAAGTCAATTGTAGGTGGAGTGCAAATTCCAATGTGAAATTGAAACAAAAATGTTGACGATAGTATAGAATATCTTTATGACCTTGATAATAGAGAATATCTTTACGACCTTGGGGTGGGCAGCAGCTTCTTAAACAGGATGCAAAAAGCACTAGCCATAAAGGAAAAGATTGATCATTAGACACCCAAATTCAGAACCTTGCCCATTCTACGGCTTGACTTTCCACTCTTACTTAATGTCTCTTGATGAAGGGAAGAAATTGGAATCACCTCTAGCCAAGAAAAGATTCCTACTCTCCCTATAGAAAGAACTCCCTCAAATCAGGAAACCAAAGAACTCAGTTAAAACACAGACAAGATACTTAGACGAGCACTTCATAAAAGGGGGTATTTCAAATAGGAAAAGCACATTGAACCCACAATGAAATCCACATAGCCACCATAATAGCTAAAATTTAAGACGGACAATTCCAAGCACTGGCAGGGCAACAGGAACAGTCCTATACTTGCAGTGGAAGCATGAAGTAGTAGAAACACTTTGGGAAACTGCCATTACATGAAAGCTGACCATCCACGCTGACCCAACGCATGTACAAAATGCATGCACCTGTACACCAGCATCTTACAGTGTTCACAGAAGCATCCCTTACTCATAGCAGCCCCAAACAGCAAACAACCCAAATTTTCATCAACAGCAGAACAAGATCAATGAGTACCGTATTTCCTCACGTATAAGACGTACCCTTTTTCGAAAAATTTGGGGTCTAAAAACTGGGTGCGTCTTATACAGTGGTTGCAGATTTTTTTACTTGCATTTCCTGCTTTTTCGCGCTTGTTGTCTTTGCGCTCATTGTTTCGCACTTGTTACCGGTATATTATCGTAGGTTACGTTTTGCCACGTTCTGCCCAGAAATGGCTCAGAAAAGATTTTCGTACAGTG
>NW_017731396.1:1493017-1495030 GCF_001890085.2 Hipposideros armiger
GCTCTGTTGTTGTTATACGGTTAATAAAAATCGCTTTCAAAAGTCTGGGTGGATACACGTCAAACTAAACAACTCTCACCCTAACGCAGTAGGACAACGGAAAGGACTTTCAGTTTTTTGCTTCAAATTGGCTAGAGCTAAATTGTCCAGTTAGAATCTTTCCAATAATTAAACAAAGAGTTGGGGCGATACAGTAGCTTTCACCGAGAAGGGTTTCTATCCCCCAAGCACTGTAGCTGGAAAGGTTAACTTTTGAGAAGCGGGTGATTAAACAAAAGTGGGCGCCACTTTATCTTAGTAATGTCTTTACTTCCCCTTGTTCAATCTACGCTTTTTCCTGAGTGCAATCAACATTCCAACATCTCTTCTAGGAAGTCGTTTTGCCTGGTTTTTAGAAAAGTACCCGGCATGGGCAGGCCCTGAAACATCAAGAGACAAATGGGCACAGTCTGAGGGTTGGTGGTTTGTTTTTGTTTTGTTTTGTTTGCTAGAGAGGGTTTCTCAAAGGAGCTGGTGGGGAGCCCATCAAGGCTGGGCTTAGTTTCCTCAGTTCTGTATCACTATGGTGACCATTATTGCCCAAACTAGGATACCTGAAGGTGAAAGGGGGAGCGACGAACAATTATACTGGTATGACCTCAATTCTATTGATACCAGGCACACTTGGAGGTAAGGTTATGAGCTAGCCTGGGACTAAGAACTCCCCGGCTAGAGAAACCTCAAAACGTAAAGCAAGGGTCTTCCAGGATTAGAGCTGCACTGTCGATCTTGTGATGAAAACAGGGTCCCTGTGTTCGTTCACTTTCTACCCAGCAGCCAGTGCTATTAGCTCTGAAATAGAAACCTGTGCTCAAGGCTGCTTTTGTGTCAGCCTTTTGTACCTTTCCTGCCTTATTTGCTGGGTGCCAAATACCACTGCGCGGAGAAAGAGCGCCTGGGGCACCTCCACCGCNGGATTAGAGCTGCACTGTCGATCTTGTGATGAAAACAGGGTCCCTGTGTTCGTTCACTTTCTACCCAGCAGCCAGTGCTATTAGCTCTGAAATAGAAACCTGTGCTCAAGGCTGCTTTTGTGTCAGCCTTTTGTACCTTTCCTGCCTTATTTGCTGGGTGCCAAATACCACTGCGCGGAGAAAGAGCGCCTGGGGCACCTCCACCGCATTGAACAGGCACGCTGAGACGGAACCTTTCTTCCCAGTGCCTCTCTCGGGCTCTCCCAAGTCCACATGTGGGTTGAAATTCTGAACTGCTGAAGCCCAGGAGACCCCAGGGCTTGCTGTAGGAGCTCAAGAGACATTTGTCAAGGGAGTCACGAGGCACAATGTCTTCCTCATCCCTCCTATTTGCTATGTCCCCTCCGGACATGTAGCTTTTACAAGGACTCTGATCTGCAGGTGACATGTGACGGCCTTTGTTTCCTCAGGGGCCAGAGCTAGGTGAAGCAGGTGAGGCACTCGCCTCAGACGGAATAGTAAGGAGACACCAAAAAACTCAGGAGTCAAGGCAAATATCTTACTGCAACACCTTTTTAAAATCAAAATGAATACAAACAAACAAACAAAAAATGTCACGGAATGCATTATCAACATTTAGAGTAAAGGCAGCATCGCCGGCAGGGCTCGTTAAAGCACAGATTGCTGAATCCCGTCCCTGAGTTTCTGACTCAGGGGGCCTGGGTTGGGCCTGAGAATCTGCATTCCTAACAGGCGCTCAGCTGATGCTAATGCCGCTGATTAGGGACTAATCTTTGAAAATCACTGATTTCGGGTCCTCAGACCCCACTTCCCACCTCCACTCCGCCTCCAAGCATAGGAACTAATTACTTCAATACCAGGAGCAGAAATGGGCAGAAAAATCAGCCATCGCTCCACGACATAGATCAAGACAGTTGACGGTCTAACGCTCTGCGGTGGGCTGAAGGAGGGCCCCCCAAAGATCTCCTTGTCCTAATCCCCAGAACCTGGAATATGTTACCTTATATGATAAGAAAGACTTTGCGGAAGTGATTACGTT
>NW_017731396.1:1497875-1499566 GCF_001890085.2 Hipposideros armiger
ACACAGAGGTAACTAAGTTTACGATGAGATCATTAGGTTGGGCCCTAATCCAGTATGACCGGTGTCCAGTAAAATGGGGAGATTTGGTCACAGACAGGATCCCAGGGAGAGCAGCTTGTGGACACGAAAGCAGAGATCAGAGTGATGCTTCCAAGGGCGAAAGGATGCCAAAGGTGGCCAGCAAGCCACCAGCAACTAGGAGAGAGGCACAGCCTCGCCCTCACAGCCCTCAGGAAGAACCAGCCCTGCTGCCACCTTGATCTTGGATTTCTAGCCTGCAGAACTGAGACAACAAACATCTCGTTTACACCACCCGTTTTGTGGTACGCTGTTATGGTAGGCCTAGCAAACTAATCTGCTAGGGGAACTCCACTGACGGTTACCTCCACCGCTCAGCACCACCTGGGACTCAGGTCTCTTTCTCCGTTCTGTCTGCCGCCGTCTGGGAGTCAGCTTTGCCTCCTGATCACAGAATGGCTGCCACAGACAGGCGTGACAAGATCCAGGAGAAGAAGGGTGCTTTCTCCCTCATGCATATTAGTAAGAGAAAAAAAACTGTTTCTAGAAGCTTCCTAGGAAACTTTCCCTCACATCTCACTGGCTGGATAGCATCCCATGGCTAAGATCACCAGGAACAGGAATGGTTTCCCCACTCCAAATTTCTTGGTGGAGCTGGCTGGGAGGTCTGCCTTCCCTAAAGAAGGTGGGTGAAGGGTGGGCATAGGGCTGACTTATCCAATTAAACAGAGTCAACACAGGACCTAGAGCCAGCAATGCTTTTAGGGACCCACAGAAATATCTTACTTCTCGCAATAAGTGAGATGTATACTTCAACTGTCATTTATATGAATATCATTTAAAAATATTTGTATAGAGGAAGGGTTTCCCCAAAGGCAAAAGTACCTAGGACTCATAGGTCACAATGAGGCCCTGAGGGGACACCTCTGCCAGCCAAGGAGGGGGAGTAAAAGGCTGTAGGGTGGGCAACCAGGTGAGTTCGTACAAAGCAACACATGGAAGGGAAGACACAGTCATCCGTGAGAGTAGCTCACTTATGGCGTAGATTTTTCAAGTAGAATTGGGTAGCTGCAGAAAAGTTCTCTCTCATCCCCAGGGGGCAATAAGTGATTCCCCCTGCGGAGCAGTCAACCACCTGCCACCCCTACTTTTTGGTTTGCAAGGTTCTCATTGTTACAAATTGAACTCTGCCCCACCAAAAAATTACGTGTTGAAGCCCTAAACCCCCCCCATGTGACTGTATTTGAAGATAAGGCTTCTAAGGAGGTAATAAAGGGTCCGTGATGTCATAAAGATGGGTCCCTGATTCAATAGAATTGGTGTCCTTAAAAGAAGAGTCACCACAGAGGAAAGACCATGTGAGGACACCGCAAGAAGGCAGCCGCCAGCAAGCCGGGAAGAAAGGGCTCCCAAAAACCAACCCTGCTGACACCTTGATCCTGGACTTCTGACCTCCAGGACAGAGAGAGAATAAATCTGTTGTTAAGCGCCCCCAGTATTCTGTCATGGCAGCCCCAGCTGACTGATACACTCACCTACTACGATTCTCTCACTTGACAGGGTCAGCTGTGTCAGAGAGAGCCGGTAACATGGCCAGCTTCCGGCAGAACTCAGCCTAGAGTCCTATCCAAGCTGGGGTCTGTCTGCCTCCCATGTGCGGCTGAAGGTCGTGG
>NW_017731396.1:1504941-1509183 GCF_001890085.2 Hipposideros armiger
CTTAGCGCTTCCCCCAAAATAACCCTCGATGATCTCTTAATGCTTAATCACTTAACAGAGGGCAAAATACCAGTTGGAGGGAACTGGGGAGTCATTCAAGTGAGGGAACTTGGCTGAACCTCCCTTGTGCTCGCACCTTCTCCCATTACTATAACCGTCCCAGTTTATAGGGCAATAAACGAAATAAACCCACTGTAGAATTAGGCATGGTCCTCGGTCCAGGATAAGAGGACAAACAGCTCACTTAGAAGCACCGCAAATTTATCACAGTTGGGTGTATCTAGAGCAGCGGTTCTCAACCTTCCTAATGCCGCGGCCCCTTAATACAGTTCCTCATGTTGTGGTGACCCCCAACTATAAAATGATTTTCGTTGCTACTCTATAACTGTAATTTTGCTACTGTTATGAATCGTAATGTAAATATCTTTTTGTTTTCCGATGGTCTTAGACAACCCCTGTGAAAGGGTCGTTCAACCCCCAAAGGGGTCGCGACCCACAGGTTGAGACCCACTGCTCTAGAGCCAAAGCATTACCTAGAACCAGGCAATTCCATACAAACAAGCTCAATAATACCCAAAGTCACTAAACGCCCAAGATGGGCCCATCATTCAGCCAGTCCCCAGTTTAAAAACTGGTTAGGAACTAAGAGGTCCAGTTTTAACCACTTTTTTGAGATATAATTCAATTGCCACACCATTCGCCCATTTAAAGTATAAAATTCAGTGGTTTCTAGGAACTTCACAGAGTTATGCAACCATCACTACCATTTAAAAGGTCATTTGCTAGAAGCTCAGAGTTCAAGAAATACGTCAGAGACTCAATCTTTTAGGGTATTGTGGACCCCTGGGAGCTCCTGAAAACCACAGACCCTCCCCTCCAAAATGTTAAGCACATGTATATGACAACATTTTTCACACAGTTTCAGAGCGTTCTGGTCCCCCAGAGCTGGCACAGTCTCCTTAAGCACATCTCAGTACTGGGCAAAGTGGTTTCATGTTCATTGTCACAGGAAATTGCCTCCCCACCCCCACAATAATAAGCTCCTGGAGGCAAAGTGCTCCAGCTTGAATGTGCCAAATAAGAATGGATTGCCCACACTGACTCATTCCACAGGCCCCCATCCAAGGCTCAACGCTTCAACTTCAATGCAAATATTTAATAGCTCGCTCTTGGGCCAAGAAATGAAACCATGTTCTTCACGGCCAGCGCTCACTAAACCGCTATCAGCAAAAGGCGTGCAGGTCGTTTATCCCCCTAAACATTCTAACCAAGCTGATTGGACAAGAACACATTGGGAGTCTAGACTTCAAGACTGCTGAACTTCTAGGATGCACCAATAACCAGAGTTCATGTGGGAGCGATGAGACATACTTCAGTTTAGGGACCTTTGAGGACAAAACACAGGATTCTGGCTAATCAACAAAGAGAATCTGGGAATTTGGAGACTCTGTGTAAAAGTGGAGAAGTCCCTGCAATGGAAATCAGTAGCGTGATGGGCTTGCCCATTCGGGGCTGTCTAGAATCCAACTTCCTTTCTTATCCTGGGGCAGTTCCCATCGTGTGTAGCATTAGTTACTTCACCGTTAGCCATAGAAGCCAAAAAGAGAGGTCTTTCTCCTTCTCTCCCAGCAGGCATGTGAGCCAGGCTTGGCAAACTGCACCCTCCCCACTGAGACTTTGAATCTGGAGCGAGTAGTGGAGACTGATGGACGATTAGGAATACTTCCAGCAACTGTGTGGGGGTCGCCCAACGACGTAGCGGCGTGCCTCAGCAGATGCAGATCTCAGCAGCTGCAGATTCTGGTGGCTGTTTCTCCTCTAACGGGATTTGCACGCTTCCTCTTCCTTAACCCTCCAGAACAGCCGTGCCCAGGTTCCAAACTTGGTCCTCCAGCCTCGCACCCAAGTCTAGTTTCCATATCCTTCCAAGAGATACCTTGCTCTGACTTAGAAAGCCACAGGCAGCACTACCGCGTGCACCCAAAACTCTAAGTGATCCAGTAACATCTAACACATCTCCAGGGACTTGGACGTCAGGACTGTGGAAGCCATGACAAGGCACACGTATCTGGTCAGGGAGCCACAGCTGAGATGCATGACCGCCAACCACTTTTTCTGGTGTTTCTTCACTCTTGCAGTCTTCAAAGTCTCAGACAAGGGCATCTGATAGACAGAGTGTGGGTGCACTGCTCGCCCCAAGGCTGTGCTAGGGTGGTGAGAGGAAGGGCATGCCCCACCTCTGCTAACAGATGCATCTCGTAGCATCTTCCTAAATAGTTGTTGAACCAATATGCCAGAAGGACCTCTGCTCCGTGCCCATCGCACATGCCAACGAGTGGCCCCACAGAACGCAAATGACTGACTCGACTTGTCCTTACTACACCACCCAGATGAGGGAGAAGTTATCCCCAGATCATCAAGACATTGTGAGGAAGGGAANTTACAAATTTGTGTCCTGTTGTAAGCAAATATTGGGAGAGCAGAGAACTTTTCTTGTATCTGCTTCTTCTCAATTGTCTTCTGCTCAAAATAATTGATATGCCAGAGTGACGTATTTTGGGGTGGCATATTCTGCTAACCTTTGAAAGCAACCCCTGGAGCCAGCAGAGGCTGTGGGGCATGGCTTCTCCCTCTGTCCAGTCCTGATTTCCCTCTCCCCTTCCACAGAAGGGGACCCCGAGAGCAGTCCCTAATAAACTCCAGAGCCTTAACTCTGGCTCAGAGTCGACTTCCCGGAGAAGCCAGATGGTAGCAGCAGAGCAATGAGTCAGACCACCTCCAGAGTCCAACTCCCTGGCCAAACCAGCGGGGCCACTCAGTCTGAAACCCTGGGAGCCTTTCCAGGCCTCATCCTCTTCCCTAGAAAATAACCTGGGCCTTTCAGTAAGGTCTGCATGAAATCAACAGGCGAGGTTTTTAGTACAGTGCCAGGCCCTGAGAAGAGGATCGGCCCGCGATGCCAGGATTCCAGAGCGACGTTCCTAGGGTCACATCCCATACCCCTTGGATTCACTCCTGAAACGTGAGAAGTTTCACAGACATGCTAGGGGCCAAGCAGGATAGAACCTAAGACAACTAAGGGGGTCAGAATATGCCACCCCAAAATATGCCACCCCCCAAATATGCCACTTTGGTGTAAGGACTGTGTTGAGCTGAAAGCATTAAGAAGTGGCAGACCTAAAATATTATAAAATTCTCAATCCTCTCACTATTAGCCTAAGCAGGGCATAAGTTTCCCCTTGTTGGGGTGTCCCTGTCCCTCTTTTCATACCAAAAAGGGCAGAACTGTTCTTAAACACCAGGGGACTCTAGATTCTTATCAACCCAGCGATGGCATCAGAGGAATATATGTAACAATTACCAAAATAACTCTTTTTTCCATTAGCTTCCCCATCTATTTACCATCCAACAATTTGCCGTCCCTAGAAGCCCTGAACACTTTTCCTTTGTTTTATCACTTCTCCACAAATGCATCCCTCTTTGTTAAAATGGTATATAAGCCTCCAGGTCTCACCACCTCTTTGAGGTTTTCGCTTTATTTCTGTGAGGCCCCCACATGCATATGAAATCCCTTTTTTTCCAGTTAATCTGTCTTGTGTCCACTTAATTTGCAGGGTCCAGACACTGAACCTAAGAGAGTAGAAGAAATCATTTTTTCCTCCCTGACGACATGGGAAAATAGGCCACATTGGCCGTAGCAACAAGGCTAATGTCGACTTTCTCATTCTTGTCTACAGTTTGAGGTCTGCTTCCAACCAGCCACTGGACGGTGAACACAAAAGGGAAGAGCCCACACATAACACAGAAACGAGGTTAGATTACACGTTTATTTTCCCCAGTGCCGTGTAAAAAGGCACATGGTGGCCACTCACATATCTAATGGATGAATAATTAACTGGATGGAAGGAAGGGAGGTGATGACCAAGATGAACTCATTCAAATACTTGAGCCTTTACTCTTTTCCAGGCATTCTTCACCGTGCATGGGGTGCAGCTGTGAACAAGATGGCATAAGTCTTCATGGGGTCCACAGCATAATAGGGTTGACATAGAGTAAACAGGTGATAATAAATTGCAAGGGACAAGTGTCATACAGAAAAATAAAGGGGATGATGAGATCAACAGGGGACCCGATTTAGACGAAGGAGTCATAGAGATGTTTAAGTCAAGAAAGTGACATATAAGCAAACACCTAAATGATGGGTAAATTAGCCAGTAAAGGCACAGGGGGGCAGGGGGTGGG
>NW_017731396.1:1516598-1520669 GCF_001890085.2 Hipposideros armiger
ACATGTGCACTGATCATTCATCTCAAAATAAACATTTAATTTAAAAAAATAACAAGGAAGTGATTACTATGAAAGTCAGGATGGTGGTGTGTTTTGCAGGGAAACGGGGCAGCTGGGACTGGGACTGGGTGACTGGCAAAGTTCCTTTCCTGTTCTGGGGTGGTCATTAGGAGGGAGTTTATATAAGTCACCAAGCTATACATTTGCTTTGTGTGATATTGTTTTGTACCTGGGTTTTGTTTCACAATAAGTAAATATATAACAAAAATAAAGGACAGCGGCTGTTCCGCTGGTCTCGACCCAGCAGCTAGTGAATATGGAAAAAGCGTTCCTAGCCAATCCACAATCGCATGCCCTACGAGCAAAAAACAAGTGTGTGTCATCAGCGACTAAGAGTTTGTTGTCACAGCATAAACAGCCCACCCTGACTGATACATGCGTAGTGGGAGAGTATAAAGGTAAAAGCTGTCTGGGTTCCACAACTTAGAGGCTGGTTGCCAACCATGAACCCAGCAAGGAAAGACAACGTGCCCTTTGTGGGGGGGGGAAGGTGCTGGAAGGGGCTGTGTGATGAGGTTAATATAGCAAAGACTCATGCCAACTTCCTGCATGCACCCCAAGGCCCACACCCACTGCAGACTCAGCTCTCTCTGCTGTGGACCTCCCTTCCTCCCTTGTAATGTCAACCGTGCAGACAAATACCAAGAATATTTATGCTATGGACTGAATTGTGCCCCCCCTTGGCAAAAAAAAATTCATAGGGGGAATTCCTAACTCCCAGTACATCTTAGAATGTGTATTGCCAGATAGGGCCCTTACAGAGGTAATTAAAGCCAAATGGGGTCGTGAGTGTGGGTCCTAATCCAATAGAACTGCTGTCCTGAGAAGAGGTAGCGATCCCAGGGGTTCCTTGGCCCAGGGAAAAGGCCGTGTGAGGAAGGGCACAGAAAGAAGGCAGCCATCTGCAAGCCAAGGAGAGAGGCCTCAGGAGAAACCTACCCTGCCGACACCTTCATCTTGGACTTGTAGCCCCCAGAACTGTGAGAAAGTAAATCAGGTGTTTAAACCGGTCTGCGGTGTTTTGTAATGGCAGCCCCAGCAGGCTAATACAGCCCAGAACGGAAGCTGCCCACAAAAGCATCGGAAGACGGTTGGGTGCCAGTCCTAACAGATGGAGTTCCAGCAGGGCCTTCCACCCACGGAAGGCTCGCTGGGTGCCACACGCCAGCCTGCATCCTTTCCATGCATTCTCACTCCTCAGAACACCCCCACGCTAGTCAAGAGAGCTCACACACAGAGAAATTGCTTGTGCCACATCAGACGGGGGCAGAGCCAGGCTTAGACCGGGACAACCCAATGCCCAGATCTCAACCACTCTGCTGCCATCAACACGGAGCCTCCCCCAGCAGGGAAAGGGGTGGTGAGCATGGGGGGTGTGGTGAGCACAGGAGCAGGTGGGGTACAGCNTGAAGCAACATCCTTCACAACTAGACTGAAGAACAAAACAACAGCAACTTGTCTGTTCCCCTTCCCCCAGTTCCCCACCGCTGTTCCCATCCCCCAAATCCCCAATAAAATATTTTAAAAAAAAAAAGTAGTGCAGTCGATCCTTGAACCACACACATATGTTGGAACTGCGCCGGTCCATTTATACTTGATTTTTTTTCAATAAACGCAGTCAACCCTTCATGTTCGCAGGTTTCACATCCACAGATTCAACCAACTGTGGTGATCATTTATATATTAACATATATACATATGGGTGGGAGGGATCTATCTATAGATATAGATGATAGATAGATATAGCTATATCGATATATTGACATATAGAGATATAGAGATATATATCTATATAGATATATCTATATAGAGATATACATATAGATATAATCATGTTGTATACCTGAAACTAATATAATATTAGATATGAATATCTCCATAAAACTGATTAAAAAACCTCAACAAATATAAATGATCAAAAGCACACAGTGTATTCTCTGAGCAAATGGACTCAGCCAAATGAAATCGATACCAGAAGGTAACAGGAGCATCTCCAAGGACATGGAAACTAAGCAACACATTTCTAAATAACTCACAGGTCAAGGGGGAAGTCTCAAGAGAAATCAAAAATACATTGAAGTGAATAAAAATGAAAACACAAGAGATCAAAATTTCTGGGACACAGCTAGTGCTGAGAGGAAAATTTACTGTCCTATGTGCATGCTTCAGAATGCAGGGAAGGTCTCAGGTCAATCATCTCAGCTCCCACCTCAAGAACCTAGTAAAAGAGCAAAATAAGACCCAAAACGAGCAGAAGGAAGGAGACACTAAAGATCAGAAATCAATGAAATTGAAAATAGAAAAATAACATGGAAAATTAATGAAGCAAAGAGCCAGTTCTTTGAAAAGGTTGATAAAATTGATATACTTCCAGCAAGACTGACAAAGAAAAAAATAGAAAAAGTATCATAATGAAAAAGGGGGTCACGAGGATAATAAGGGGCAACTATATACACACACATTTTATTTATTTTATCTAAAAACACAAATTACCACAACTCACACAACATGGAATAGATCATTTGAACAACCCTATAACTATTAAGGAAACTGAATTCATAATGCAAAAACTCCCCAAAAAAGAAAATCTGCAGGCCCAGCTGGTTTCACTTGAGACTCCAACCAAGTATTTAAAAAAGAATTAAAACCGATTCTATACACAGAAAGGAAATAAAAGGCATGCAGATCAAAAAAGAAGAAATGGTCCCTGTTTGCAGATGACATAAGTGTCTATATAAAAAATCCCAAGGAATTTACCAAAAACTCTTAGAACTACTGAGCACATCAAAGTCAGAGGATACAAGATCTACACACAAAATCAGCCATATTTTGTTATACTTGCCAGGAACACATGCACATCAAAGTTAAAAATACAAGACCATTTACAATCATTCAAAAACTGAAATATTTAGGTAAAATCTAACAAAGCATGTTCAGGGCTTTTATGCTGAAAACTACACAGTACAGATAAAAGAATATCTAAATAAATGAAGAGACATATTATGTTTGTGATTGGAAGATGCAACATAGTAAAAATGTCCATTGTCCCCAAATTGATATATAGGTTTTAATACAATTCCTATCAAAATCCCAGAGAGATTTTTTTGTCAATATAGACAAGGTTATTCTAAAATTCTAAAATGATTTTAAAATTATATGAAAAGGCAAAGGAACCAAAGCAGCTAAACAATTTTAAAAAATAAAAAAGCTGGAAGAATTAGTTTATCCGATTTAAACACTTAAGGTACAGCTACAATAATCAAGACTACGTGACACTGGCAAACAGTCAGGTGTCATAAGAAAGCAGGAACAAGATAGCACATAGATCAATGGAACAGAAGAGAGAATCCCACTCACACAAATATGCCTGAGTGACTTTTGATAAGATGCAAAAGCAATTCAACAGAGGAAGCATAGCCTTTCTAACCAATGAGGCTGATAACCATTGAAATAGATATTCAAAAGCAGGGGGCGGAAAAAAACCTTTGACCTAAGTCTCACACATTACATAAAAATTAACTCAAAATGGATCACCAGCTTAAATGTAAAACATAAAAATATGTAGCGTGTCAGATGGGCACTGGACTTTTCAGGGGGATCACTTCACTGACCAATACGCTATACATCCGAAGCTGAGTAGAATAATATTGAATTTCAACTATAATTATACACGTGCGCAGTCTGACAATTAAGTACGCGAACTTGTTGCACTACTGTTGCTAACCTTTTTTAATATCAGAGGGATTGTTCATTATGAATTTGTATCAACTGAACAAACAGTTCACCAAGTGGACTATTTGGAAGTGCTGAAAAGGCTGCGTGGAAAACTTAGACGACCTGAACTTGTCACCAACAATTCACGGCTCTTGCATCACGACAATGCACCAGCTCACACGGTCTGTGAGGGAGTTTCTAACCAGTAAACAAATACCTGTTTTGGAACACCACTCACCTGATCTGGCCCCCAGTGACTTCTTTCTTTACCCAAAGATAAAGGAAATAGTGAAAGGA
>NW_017731396.1:1525325-1534596 GCF_001890085.2 Hipposideros armiger
TGGGCCTCAGACATTTGGGCACTTGGAGGATGCCCCACGGGGATTTGGGCACAGGACATCTGCCCCTGGGACCTTCAAGAACAGACCGGTGGCTTGGTCCACCGCTTGCAACCTCAAAGGTGTGCGACCATCCTCAGCCTGTTCCCTCCTCCATAGACAGGAGCAATGACGGAGCCTACCTCCTCCTGGTTTCCATAAAGCAAGCCTGGAGCCCCGAGCTCGGTACGCCGTGTGTGTGTCGTCAACAGGATTCCCAGTTGCGGCCATGCGCTGCGAAACAGCGACGTCTCGTCAACCACAGGCCAAACGTGAGACGAGGGTCCCCTAAGACGAAAGCGGAGCTGAAAATTCCCGCCTCCTACGGATGGCGTCACTGTCGTGACGCCGTGACGTCGTAGCACGATGCCTGACGTGTGCGTGGTGATGCCGGTGTAAGTAAACGGACTGCACGGGCAGTTGTCTGAAAGGACAGTGCATAAAGTTACGGACAGTACATGACATTTCATAATGAAAACAAACGATTAAGTTACTGGTTTACGTATTTACTATACTACAGTTTTTGTAAAGAGCATATGCTTTCTACTTATAAAAAAAAAGTTTGCAAAAAACGGGATGCCACCTCACACATCTCGCGTTTACCGAGTCTCTTGACGGCACCATTTTCTTTTGTGCTTGATTTAATCTTGGATTTAATGTGGTTTTGTACAGTGACATGCTGTACAGGTTTGTAGCCTAGGAGCAGTAGGCTAGCCCAGGGGTCGGCAAAAGGTGGCTCGCGAGCCACATGCGGCTCTTTGGGTACATTCCGTCTCAAAACTTTGCCGACCCCTGGAAGAGCCAATCCTGTCCCTCACAACAATTTAAAAATTATTCAAAAGCCATAAATATATTCTTACATAATCACCATTATGTAAATAATATCCTTTAAAAATTTTATAAATGAAACCGTGATAGTTTTATTTTCATTTTCAATTTTACTTCAGAGCCACACGCTCACGAGCCACAGTTTCCTGACCCCTGGGGGCTCTTCCGTCTCAAAAGTTTGCCAACCCCTATCTAGACCATACAGCCTAGGTGTGTAGTAAGTGTACTCTGCGATATTTGCACGACAAAATCCCTCATGTCACATTTCTCAGAATGTGTCCCCACTGTATTATACTTCAACAAGGCCATTCTATTTCCATGGCAAATATACTGTGAGCAAATAAATACACAGATATCCAGTGTCCATGTGAAAACTTGTAAGTAACTATATTATACCCCCCCCCCCAATCATTAAAGGGAATGCAGAATAATAATCTTAAAGTTTACAAGCCCAGCATGAATGCCATGGTAATCAACACTTACAGTCCATGTGGGAGCCTGGCACTGTTCCAGGTGCTTTTGATGTAACAATCAATTTTCCCAACAACCCTATGAGGAAGGGACTATGACAACCCCCCCCTTTACAGATGAGGAAACCGAGGCACGGTGAGGTTCAATAACTTCTCAAGGTCACACAGCAGGTTAGAGGCACAGCCAGTCAGCCAGCATGTGTTTATATAAAAACCTGATTACACTCTAAAGAGTCCATCAGTGACTGAGGATTTCTTTGGATTTCCTCTAATTTTCTCAGGTTACACTAATGTGCATTTTCGAATTTAAAAAATTAAATATTCAGTGTTTAAGGAATCATGCGAGAATCGGCCCTGAGGCAAGAATGAGTGCTGAGGTGGCACACACAGGTTAAGCATTCACTGGGAGCTGGGCCCACCCCAGGCCTAAGCAGCCCCATGGATGGTTCACCTGCAGGCTGCCCTTCCCCGGGCTTCACAGTGAGCATTTGCGTGCTCCGTACCCCTGCCTTCCCTCTGCCCTGTGCTTCAGCCCCTCCTGCAGCACCTAATGGTGCTTGGGTAAGATGGAGCAGGTGTGGACCACTCGACAGCTGGTTTGGGAGGGGGCAGTGGGTCCACAGCTGTAGCAGCCCTTCCTTGCCCAAGAGCGATGGTATTTGGCGGCATCCTCCCAGCTGATGCCCACACTGCTCCACTGTTTGCCCTTCTGTCGAGGAATCTTTTACATCAGATGGCAAGAAAGGTAAGATGACTTTTTTTTTTTTAATCTTATGCATCAAGCAAAAGTCAGAGCCACAGCCCCAAGATGTAGGCAGGTGTCAAGAGCCACTTGATCCCTCTTTAGAGTCCTCAGGGCCCCACTTGACATTCGGTGACCTTCCCATCCAAGGCATGAGCTGTAATTAAGAGCAGGGGGAACCCCTGCCCCAGCTGCTGGGCTGAGGGCCAGGGCAGGCTGACAAGTGCTCAGAGTGACCAGCTGGAACCTGGCAAGGTGTCCCTGAAGGGAAGGGACTTCCCCATCGCTGAGGGGATTCGCCCTCCGAATAGGGTTGCCGGATTTGGCAAATAAAAATACAAGACACTCGGTTACATTTTCATTTCAGATCAACAACAGTACGTCAGTAAAAAAAAAAAAAATCATTGGTTGTTGATCTGAAATGAAAATGTAACTGAGCATGTTGGATCTTATCTGGCAAACTTTCCTCAGAAGCAGTGACTTTTAAAATAAACACCCACTCGTTCTCCGCCCTGGCCACTGAAATGGTCTGCACAGAAAGACTCCTGCACGGTGATAAAGACGAGAAGTGGTTTCCCCGCTGCCTCACCCTACAGGCAAACTGCCCCTTATCTGACCTGCTGCCGAGTAGGAGGGCAGGTCAGGAGAAGGGAGAAACTTATTTTGCAATCCATCCAGGCTGCAGGTTCCGGTTCCCGCTGGGCTCAGCACTTCCTGCCTGACTCCAGCAGCCTGTTGTAAAGTGGGGGTGGACCCTGGGCCAGGTCACCCTCTGGGTCCCCTCCAGCTGGGGGTCTGCAGCTCATTTTCTCAGCCATGGCAACACAAAGCTGTAGGGGCATTCTGATACTTCTAGCCCAGTGGGTCAGGGGGAGCTGGACACCCCAACACCTCACCCCAGGCCACCTGAAGGGGCTCAGGCTGCCCTCTTTGGAGCAGAAAGCTCAAAGACATGTGTCCCACTCCCTGGGCCGAGCAGCTCTGGGGCCTCAAGCCATGTGTCCCACTCCCTGGGCCGAGCAGCTCTGGGGCCTCAAGCCTTCTTTTGACGTTAAGCAACGTTAACCAGGAGCACCGGGCTCACCCATGCCCCCCGCCCCCACCCAAGACCAGGTGGTCTGGATCAAGTCAGGAATGTATATTTTCACTCATTGCTATGGCCATAGTTCTTGAGCTTAGTGGACGTTAAACTTGGTGGAATGAGTAGAACTAACTGACAAACACAGGTGGCCCAGACCCACCCTGGGGGTTCTGATTCAATGGATGTGGGGTGGGGGTCGAGGCCAAGAATCTCTCATTCAACAATCAGCCAGATGATCCCGGAGGCGGTTAAGTTAACATACCTTAAGGAGACAAAGTGGCAGCTAATTTACATCTTCACTCGAACATAGGTAGGTGGGTGCAGGGATCACCCCCTTGTACAACAAGGAACCAGGCTGAGGTCAATGACCAGCCCAAGGCCACATGGCCAGTAAGGAGCAGAGCTGGCATCAACCCAAGCCGGTGACCCCATAGCCCATACTTTTAAATTTACACTTCTGGTATGGCCATGCATCTGGGGTGAGGCAAAAGTCCGGGGTCTTGGGGAGAAACAGGGGTGAAAATATTCTAAAATTGATAGCGGTGATGGTTGTACAACTCTGGAAACTAAAAACTAAAAACCATGGATTTGTTCACTTAAATGGGTAAATTTTATGGTATATGAATGAGACCTCAATAAAGCTGTTTACAGAAAATATATTTGCAGTCATAGGCGGCCTTTCTAGTCTTAGCGCAATGGCTTAACTTACTGCTGGCAGCTGGGAGAGAGTTGAAGGCAGAGTAACCCAGCTCACCAGGAAAGATATTTCCATGGGGAGTGTCCTCGAAGCCTTAGCTTTCTCTCAGTGCTGAACGGAGTCCTCAGGGACAGTCCCCAAAGCCCCCCCCCCAGCCCACTCCCACCCCAATGACACAGAAATCACCAGAATGGAAGGCAAAACACAGAAGCCAAAATGATCAGTCCCACACTCGTTCCTTACAATCGCACTTCACACTTTTATTGTTAATTTTCTTCACATGGCAGATACAGAACTGTCCTCCAAGATCCAAGCCCTCTCTCTCCAAAGCCAGCACAGACCTGGAAACACCACTCTTTAGAAGACCACGCCCCCTTTTCATGACTGGAACATTCAGAGCAGTTTTCCTGACAGTCTCAGAGTGTTGAAAGCAGACCAGCACATTTGCACATGCAAAAAAAAGATGAGTGGCCTCCAGCCCTGCCTCAAAAAAAAAAACAAAAAACATTTCCAGAATTCGCCATTGGCTGAAGGTGACTTTTGAAGTTTGGGGTTCATTAAGTCTTCCTCACTGCTGAGAGGGGGAAACCCCTAAGAACTGATGACGCTGAGTACAGTTCACGCGTGTCAACATTTATAGGACAAAATTGTATCGTTAGGATAAAGAACAGCCACAGATTTTCATGCTGGTGAGGGTTAGTTTTAGGAGCGGGCAAAAGGATTCCTTCCAGTTAACGAAAATGTAAAACAAGCAAGGGTTTTTATAGCTGGATGAGAAATTGGAAAACTGTGACACGAGGATAACAATCAGCATTTTTCTGCCCATGTGAGGATCTCACAAGAATTTTCTCCTGGACCACTATCAGAGCCCACACTGCAACCAGTCGACTGATTAATTAAATAACACAAGTTATAAAACTTTAAAAATGGGGCATTTACAGTCAGGGACATAAATACGTGCTTTTAAAAGTGTCTACGTACATATTTACAGTGTTGCAAGATTAACCACAGTAGCCCTGAAAAAAGGAGTCACTTTGTTTGTGTGTGACCACTCATCTTCCTCCGTTCCCTCCTTCCACTTTAGGTTGGACATATCACTAGCGACAATGGAGCTGAGGAAACAGCACCAGAGTGGTCTCAGACATCCTTGTCTGGGATCTGCCCCTTTAAAGGCACAAAATCCGAGACACTCACTGAACTGGGTCCCAACTCCTAGCTCAGCTCACCCGTTTATCCGAGGCATGAACTGTCCCACCAGAGGGCAGAAACCACCTGAAATGTTCCCTGGCAGGTGATTGATGGCTTCTGGAAATGTCTTTTTCTTCCCCTTATGCTTTTGAATCCTCAGACTTATTTTTCATCTCCTAATTTCTGTTTGTTCGTTTCCCTTTTCAGCTAATTTGAGAAACTCAGACATTAAAAGTGTTGATGGTCCCACCAAGAGAGGCAAAGGAGCACATGGGACATCGTCCCCTGCCCCCAACCAAGGTCCCACCCCCTGCCTCTGCCCCGAGTGGAACCCGATCTATAAATGGGCAGAGGGCTTTCTCCGGGATGCACATGAACTGACTACAACTTCAAACCTGGAAGTGACTTGGGGGGCAGCGCAGATGCTCAGGCCGAGAAGGGTGGTTTCCAAGTGAGCAGGCCAAGGGCATCGGTCAGTGAGGCTCCCAAGAGTCTGAACGCTACTGATTCCTGGAGATGGTGGGGGGCGAGGGAGGTGGGCAGCGGGGTGACTGGAAGGGGAGCTCGGCGGCCTCCAGGAGGCCATCCTCGGACAGGGCTGGAGCTGACCCCTGGGCCTGACCAAGGTCCCCGCCATGATAAAGGACAACTCGAGAAGCAAAAAGCAGGATCAAGGAGCTCTTGAAAAATTGCATAGTAGGAGAGGCCCCCAAGCCCCCACAGGAAGGCTGAGCTGCAGAACACAGTCCTGGGGGCTGCACCCAAGTCATCTACGGTGTGGAATCAGCGGCCTCCGTGCCCCGCTGGGGTTAGGAACGCCCACGTGAAGAACGCGCGCGCATGCACGCATACGCGTGCACTCCCTCCCTTTGTCTCGCAGGCTCACAGAACTGGAACAGGTCGGTGCTCCCTGCAGGGCAGAAGGCCACTCCCTTTGGCTTCACTGATTCCGGGTCACTTCAGGTGCTGAGGAGACAATAAGTAAATAAATAACGTTGGCTGTACATTCAGTGTCTTCCTTGGGCTGTTCAAGCATTGTCCCAACTTCATTTTCCCAATTAAACTTTTTATTGAAGAGTACCACACCTACAGAGAAAAGCACAGCCTGATGAATTTTCACATTGAGTGCACTGGGTAAGGAGCACCCAGATCAGGAAGTAGAACAGGACCAAGTTCCCGCTAGCCCTCCCGTCTCCCTTTTAAGATAACTACTAATGCTCACCCACAGAGTAACCACTATCCTGACCTCTACCACCATAGATTGACTTTGCCTGTTTTGTTAATTTAAATAAATGGAACCGATCAGTACATTTCCTTTGTGTCTGGCTTCTTCTGCTGGATGTGTCTGTGGGATTCATCGTTCCCAGTACATGGTGTAGTTCTTTCTATCGCCTTGCTACAGAATTCTGTGGGAGGGTCATACCACTTCCACCCGCCTAGTCCACTGCCAACACCCCGTCCGGTAGGTTCCAGGCTGGGGCCATCATAAGTAGTGCTACTAGGACATCCTCAAACATGTCTAAAAGACTTGTATGGTGCACGCGTGTACGTACCTATGCCAAGTGGAAATGCTGAGGAGCAGAGTGTCACATATAACATGAAAATTCTTGTATGTGTTTTCTGGTGCATATGTGTACGCACATCTGCTGAGTGGTTCCCTAGCAGGGCAATTGCTGGGTCCTGGGGTGTGCATCTGCTCAGCTTCAGTCGATGCTGCCAAACAGTTTTCCAAAGTATTGGGTTGTTGGAAAAGTCATGACGCATTTTTGCAACGAAGAACATAGAAAAAAATATGTCATGACTTTTACAACAACCCAATAGTAACACCGGCTGTTCTGGGACTCAGAAGAGTTGAGTTCTGCTCCCAGGTCGGCTGCGTTCCCCATCTATGTGAGTTTCCCACTGTAAAATGAGGGTGTTGACCAATATATCCCTTCCCGTGCTGACATCCCTTGCCGTGCACGGCATTTTAAAAATCATTCTGGAACTGTGGTACCATGCGATGGACTGAATTGTGTCTCCCCACAATTGGGCCCCTGCAATGGTCCTCGGAGATGGGGCCTTTGGGAGGTGACTGGGTTTAGATGAGGTCTTGAGGGGGAAATGGGATTAGATAAGAAGATGAGACACCAAAACTTCCTCTCTCCACCATGTGAAGACACAATGGGAAGGCAGCATCTACAAGACCACATGAGCCCTGGGCTGGCCGAGTGGCGCGATGGTTGGGAACTGGCTTGGGACGCCAGAGGGCCCTGCCAGAGGGCCCTGGTTCGGAACCCACATATGAGGGCCAGTGACACTGCCCTCTACAGCTAAGATGCTGAACAACAGCTCAACCTGGAGCTGGGCTGCCCTGAGTTGCCGNCTCCTCAGAACACCCCCACGCTAGTCAAGAGAGCTCACACACAGAGAAATTGCTTGTGCCACATCAGACGGGGGCAGAGCCAGGCTTAGACCGGGACAACCCAATGCCCAGATCTCAACCACTCTGCTGCCATCAACACGGAGCCTCCCCCAGCAGGGAAAGGGGTGGTGAGCATGGGGGGTGTGGTGAGCACAGGAGCAGGTGGGGTACAGCGGTATCAGTGCGTTCTGGAACAGGGTAAAAATAACCAGGAAGAAGCCCCGAGGATATCCACAAACACCATTTTAGTAGGAGCACGACTGGGAATTCTGGTGACCCAGTTTCACCAGCCAAGAAGCACCTCTGCCACCTGTCTAGTCCCCTGAACCCTTACCTCAATGGCAAGGGAAGGGCTGCTCCCGACAGTGGTGACGAGCGGGTGCAGCCACAAAGCCATTTCCAGGTGCCCAGTGTCAGAGCAGGCCAGTGTGCCACGTGCCACCGGCCAGCAGCCAGACGATGCACAGAGCCTGCCAAACGGGTGAAATTCCAGGAGAGCCCCCTCCCAGAAGGAAGGCCACTTAGCTTTCTATGACAACCTTCAAGGGTGCTTTGGTCTTCAAAGTGAGCTCTGTGAGCTCAGGAAGAACAGCCTTCCTGCCCTGAAGGTTCTTACCCCCCTCAGAAGGGACATCGCCGCCCCCCCCCCATCATCTCCCATCAACTGGTCATCTGACCCTTCTCACTGGTCCAGCTGGTGGGGAAGACATACCCTCACAAAAGGGACCTTTTGCTTTTCAGAAGGTTGAATGCATCCAAATACAAGAAACATTTGTAACAAGCCTGTGTGCTCAATGAGCCTGATTAAAAACAAAAACCCATGCAAGTATGTAAAGCTGTGCAAGGTGGCTGCTTCCTCTCTCCCCACTGCTCCTGGGGAGCCCAGGCAGAAAGGCCTGGCAGCCCCAGGCTCAAACCCCAGCTCCACCCAACCTCTGACAGCCAGACAGAGACTGTTCCTAGCCACAGGTGGGCCATGTGATGGCAGCGACCTCCATGAGGTATTGAGATGGTGGAAAAGCTCAGTGCCATGACGGGACCATTCTAAAGACTCAATCACTGGCATAGTTTTAAATGAAAAGGCAAGCAAACCTTCACATTAGGCAAATCTTTTGCTTGCATCTTCCATGCCACAGGTCTTAGCTCTGCTCCAAGGCCACATCTGGCATCCTATCATGGGGGGGAACCATCTTAAGCACTTGGGGACAATTATCGCCTGTCGCGTCCCTTCCTTCCTGCACGATCACAGACCCTCGCACTCTCCATGTTAAAAAGACCCGCTTCCTCCTATGGGGCCCAGGGCTCCACCCCCTGTGGCTGCTCCTACGCGGATTGATGTCAATCACAGGACCTACAGAAGGACAGTGCTCAGAAGAGACCACAGAACAGACGTCACATCAGGAGGGAGGGAGCCGCAGGAGCTGTAACCAGCTCAGGTCCATCTTATCGGCAGGAAAGGTGAAACTAGAGTCTTCTCCCAACCACGGGCTCAGCTCGGTCAAGAGAGGGACATTCTCCCAATGCAAGGGGCACGTGCCTGAAAAGGTTCCCTGGAGAGGTGAGTACGTTCTGGGAAGAGAGAGGAAAGCTGGACTAGAACCAGCAATCCGGTCCTGGCCATCCAAGGCACGGCGCTTCAGTCACACCGGCACACCTGCTGCTCGGTCCCCTTCCTTGTTCACAACCCCCCTAACCAGGGACTCGGCTCCCTGCAGGCACCTGCATGGGGTCGCTGAGCCTGGAGGTTCCTACTAGACCTTCGGAAGCAGCAGTGAGTCCACAGAGAAGATGTGCAGAGCTGGGTCCAGACAAACGTCCCTGGGAC